>NC_057405.1:48587086-48887086 GCF_019320065.1 Cervus canadensis
CCCTGGCAACCGTATGTTTATTCTCTAAGTCTGTGAGTCTGTTTCTGTTTTATAGATAAGTTCATTTATATTTTTTCTTGTTAGATCTTCAATAAGGGATGTCATATGATATTTTTCTTCCCTGTCTGACTTACTTCACTCAGTGTGACAGTCTCTAGGTTCATCCATGTTGCTGCAGATGGCATTATTTCATTCTTCTTAGTGGTTGAATAGTATTCCATTGTATATATGTACCACATCTTTATCCCTTCCTCTATCAATGGACATTTAGGTTGCTTCCATGTCTTGGCTATTTCAACTTCCTTTTGAATGTGAGTTATCTATATTGTCTTTAACATTATATGGCGCTTCTCTATGTTTGCTTGTTTTGAGAGATTTTTGTGTCTATGTCTCAACCTTATACTGATAGTATTTTTTGATGACTTAATTATATTGTATTTTCTGTAATACCATTCATTCTGAAAGGTGCATTGCAGGCATAAATTCTTACTTGATTAGGGATATGAAAGTGCAGATAATACGCTGAAGAGTATAGAAAAAGGAAAAGAAATATGAGTGCCAAACATTATCCCTTGTAAATTGGGGATGATATGTAAAATGATGTGTAATGGGAATTGGGAAAAATTTGACAAATACTGCCCTAGTGTTCAAAATATGAATATACTGTCTAAAAGTGGATAATTTACTATTTCAGTAGACTCAGATCTGATATAATAGAATGTCTTGTAGTCAATTCTACATGATTATTTTATTTGAAAAGCAGCCAAATGTGATATAATGGGTAAAGACACAGATTTCTTTTAATCCATTGTGTTTCCATAGGTTTATATGAACTGATAATTCAAGAAAATAAAATTCAGTCTTTGACCTGTTTTGAAAAATCAATATTTATAATTTGGATAGTTGTACATTAAAATATCTGAAATCCAAAATACATAAAGAACTCACACAACTCAGTAGCAAAGCAAAAACAATCCGATTAAAAAATGGGCAGAGGACCTAAATAGATAGTTTTCCAAAGAAGCTATACAGATGGCTAATAGTTCCATGAAAAGTTGTTCGACATCACTAACGATTAGGGAAATATAAATCAAAGCTACAGTGAGATACTATATCAGATCTGATAGAATGGCTCTTATCAAAGACAAAAAAATAGCAAAGTTGGTGAGGATGTGGAGAAAAGGGAACCCACATGTACTGTTGGTAGAAATGTAAATTGGTGCAGCCACTATGGGAAACAGTACAGAGGTTTTCCCCAAAATTAAAAACTATACTATGTGATCCAGCATTGCCACTTCTGGTTATTTGTCTGAAGAAAATGAAAAGAAAAGCACTAATTTTAAAGGTATATCCACCCCCATATTCACTGCAACACTATTTACAATAACCAATATAGGGAAACAAACCAAGTATCCAAAGATAGATTGATATCACATCATCTTTATCCATTCATCTACCTATCTATCTATAATGAAGTATTACTCAGCCATAAAAAGAATGAAATCTTGCTAGTTGCATCACCATTAATGGACCTAGAGGATAATATACTCTGAAATAATGTGTTCAGACAGCAAAAGACAAATACCATATGGTTTCACTTGTATGTGAAATCTAAAAGCAAAACAGAAACAGACTCATAGATACAGGGAACAAAGAAGTGGTTGCCAGAAGGCAGGTGGGTGGAAGGGACAGGCAAAACAGGTGAAAGGGGTTAAGAGGTACAAATTTTCAATCATAAGTAACTGGGCTGTAATGTATATCAGAAGGACTATAGTCAATAATATTGTAATAACTTTGGTGACTAGACTTATTGTGGTGATCATTTCACAATGTATGAAAATGTTTAATCTCTGTTACATATGTAATATATCTGTTACAGATATAAAATGAATACAGTATTGATGTCAATTATAATTTACAAATTATTATTTAGAAAAGTGGTATTAAAGTGAGCTAAGATTTTAAAAGACTTGGCCCATATGAAAAACAGGGGTGTTTAACAAAAAAATAGTGGTGTTTATATGTCAGAGATGAAAGCAAATCGTTCACATTTTGGTGGCAGCAGAGAAGTTTTACGGAGTTAAAGCCCTGGAATTAAATCTTTAAAGAAATTTTGTAGCATCTCATTGAGAAATGGCTATGACATATTCTTTAATGAACCATCAAAATTTCTTTTCTTCCTTTTCCAAATTCTCCTCCTACTTCATTTTTAGGAGGTTTATAGTATTTTTATATCCAAAAGCTAAGCTTCATTTAAAGGCTTTGCCAACATGATGTTCATTTCATAAACAAATTCATTCAAGCATAGACAAGTTATACATGTCTGAGTTTCTTCAGAAATCTTTTGCTGGAACCAGCAATAGTACTGGAGTTTCCTATTTGCAAATGAGGTAACTATTTTAGAGCATCATATGCTATATATTTAGTGGGCAAAGGCTGTCAAACTTGTTATACAAAGTTGAATGGATCAGTTTTTCTTTGCTTTTTACAGTATTACCATCACCTTCTACCTGGAGATCTTCGTTAACCTCAAATTTACTAAAAGGAATGCTCATTTTTAGTGAAAATTTATAAAATATGTCAGTATTTTAAATGCTTTGCAGTTTCTTGCCATGCAAAAGGGAGAAACTTTTTAAATTGTAAATTTACAGTGACATATATATTATTGAGATGACAAAGCCTAGGCCATTTTGTAATTCATTTGTTAACTATAGTGTTCTTATCCCTGGATATACCATAAGAGGAGAGTCTATAGAAGCTGCCAGAACATAATGCCTTATATTAGTAAAAAAAATATCATAGCATGTTTTCATATGCTGTTTTTTCTTTCTAAACATAAAAGTGTTTTTCCTTATTATAATAGAAATATGTACACATTATAGAAAAATGAAAAAACATGGACACACAGATAGAAGAAAAAGAAAATATTGACATATTACTCCGAGTTAAGCTCTAGCTGAGTTTAGTTTCATACTATCCTTCTCCCCATGTGAATGTGTGTGGCTCATATACACAAAATTTCTACTTGCTTATACACTTAACTAATTATTTTACATACCAACATGTACCAGTAGTTATGTTTTTTATTTTATAACTTATTTTAAACAGCTGTATAGTACTCTATTAGGTAGGTATATTCTAATTTTTAAAATCAGTTTCTATTGGACAGTTGATTGTTTCTAACATTTTGTTGTTAAAATCAACACATGTGTAAATATCCTTTTACATATATCTTTCTATGCTTTCTGAACTATTTCCGGGAAGCTAAATTTCCAGAAGAGGAATCATCAGCCATAGTTCTGGGCATTTTTAAGTCTGATAATTACTGCCAAATTGCTCTCCACAGTCTTATACTCTGACCAAATACATTTGAGAATGTCTTTTTTCCTTTAATAGAAATTTGACTATTAATTTGCGTTGTCTTATTCTGACTCTTATAATTGTGAGGTAGGCAGAACAGATGATGAGAAATGACCACACATAGAAACAAGATGGGGAGTCAAGTTTTCTGACTTGCCATGCCATGTATTTCTTTTGTATCACATACTTCTCACTGCTACGCTATTGATGATGGCAATTCCAACTGGACTGTCAGGAAAGAACCTTGAGCAGGAATTCTTGCACGCTGCAGCCTGACTCATGTCTGTGTTGCTGGCAGTGCCCTGGCCTCCAGCCATTGGACTGTGGGTGGCACAGTTCTTGTGATTCTGAGAAAAAGGCGATGTTGTCACCCTGCCTGTCCAGGCCAGCTCTGAAGCCAGTGGGAAAGGGAGGAGAAAGGAAAGTTGGAGGCACAGAGGCAGTGGAGGGTGACCAAATTATAGAACTTGTAACAGCATGTCCCTAAGACCTTTTGAGTTTTGCCCCGTGTTACGAGTGAAAGAATCCAGGCCATCTATCTGACCACAATATTTTAAATTAGTGAGTTTATTTTTTTATAATTTTTTAATTGTAAAATTGACACAAACAGGGTTCTGTTTTTGTTTTCACTTATACAAACAAGTCAAGGATCCAAGTTCTCATAAGTGAAACAAAGGAGGTGGTGAAGGGAAAAAATTCTCTTTTGGATAGAAAGACATTAAAGTGGGATTTTTAAACTTTTATTGTTTGTACAATATGGTTTAGTAAGTTTAAAGAAAATTGAAAAAAATAGCAATGTGTTTAATCATGTAGTTGTTTGCAAAGTTCTAAAAAGTATTTGGCTATAGAATTATGCTAGAAAACTGTTGTGCAAAAATGCAAGCAACATTTGTTCGGGGCCAGTAAGCCAGCCACCAAGTCTTCCCTGGTGGCTCAGGCAGTAAAAAAAAAATCTGCCAGCAATGCAGATTTTGATCTGGGTTTGATCCCTGGGTTTGATCCCTGACTCGGGAAGATTCCCTGGAGAAAGGGATGGCTACCTACTCCAGTGTTCTTCTGGGTTTGATCCCTGACTCGGGAAGATTCCCTGGAGAAAGGAATGGCTACCTACTCCAGTATTCTTCCCTGGAGAATTCCATGGACAGAGGGGCCTGGTGGGCTACAGTCTATGGGATCATAAAGAGTTGGACACGACTGAGTGATTAACACTTGGCTTTCACAAACCGTATATGTTAGTAGGTGTTGTAGGGTTAGTAAGATGAATTAGTTAAGAGGCTCTGTTCTCAAGAGCCATCTTGTAGTGGCAGGATTGCCACTAGGAAAGTTTCTCCAGGAAGCTTTCCTACCTGTTAATCTGTTCTCTTGTCACTCAACCTACTTTATAAACTAACTTCAAATCTATTTCCTTATACCCATCAGACTATGAGTCCCTTGAGGGCAGGAATTGTGCTCTGCTGTTTACTGTGCTTACCATGAGAGACTGTATAGGAGAGGGATCATAGAAACTTAATGGAACAAAATAATAGCAGAGGAAACATAACTTTTTAAATTACCATTTTGGGGAAGGAACTATTCTTTGATTATTATGTTCACTATTCTCAAACATGTTGGGCTATACTTTTCAAATTAAGGTAAGTTAACATATTATCAAATTTTAGTTTTTATTAATTTTGCAAACCTAGGCCAATCATTCATGTCCTTAATTTTTCTTATCTACAAAGTAAAGGTGTTAGACCAGACCAATAATTCTCAATTGATGTTGGGGAATCCTATCTCAATATTCAGAGACTGGGTAGAGCACATCAGAATCTTAGAATATTTGTGGTTTGAAAAAACATTGTATAAATTTGTAAAATGAAAAGAAAGTTCTTATTTCTGTAATGTTAAACAATAGAAAAAATTGTCCTAGAAAATGTTGGCCTCCAGGTTTTTCAGAGATTGTGGGCCAACTTTTCTTAGGAGGTTGTATAAGAACCTTTAAGGTAGGTGTGGGAAGGATCATAATTTATATTTTTTATGGTTTTCAATGAGTTCAATAAAGTTAAAATATACTGCACTAATGCCAAGAAGCTCCAATCACCTAAGATTTCATCGTGCCTGACATAAATCTTAGTTTTCTTTGCATGTGTTGGAAAAGTTCAGTCACCTTTTCTTTAAAACTTACTTTTGAAGAGAGGCAAAAGCCGTAGATCATATTAATACTAGGCTCAGAAAGATAAAGAGGATAAGAAAACCAGTCAGACTGAGTTATTGAAGCATTGATGTGTAGACCTGCTTGCTTCTTGTACTTGCCTATGTGATCAAGGACAGGCTGATAGTTTAGTTTAATTGTAGCTCAGAAGACTAAAACCCAGCATAGCATGTTTGGGTGACGGGGTGCTGTATTTTTAAGAGATTAGTGGCTGTGTTCTCAGAGTGCTTGGGGTCTTTATTTGAAGGAGTTTTTAAGGGTTGAGTACTTGCTACTTAGCATCTGAATAACTTCCTCCTACAATAAAGTACTTTTCTGATCAAAATCGACATGATTTTCATATGTCTTTCTCGTCATGAGTATCCACATCACAACAAAAGTATAAAGTGATTTAAAATTCCTTGTCCAAACTAAAAAGAGATTGAAATGTCACCCCATTACAGGAGTTGATACAAAAGTCAGTTCTTGCAAGCTCCTCTTCTCTGTGGCTCTCTTCAGATGGCTCATGATGGAGTTGTTTTGTTGTTGTTTAGTCACTAAGTTGTGTCTGACTCTTTACGACCCCATGGACTATAGCCCACTAGGCTCCTCTGTCCATGGAACTTCCCAGGCAAGAATACTGGAGTTGGTTGCCATTTCCTACTCCAGGGGATCTTCCTGACCCAGGGATTGAACCTACATGTCCTGCACTGGCAGGCGGATTCTTTATCACTGAGCCACCAGGGAAGCCCTAGTGATGGAGGCAGCTGTGCTACTTGACTTTTGGAGCCTAGTCCATGCGCTTTAGCTCCTCTTATCCCTCAGTGATTTGCCCACATTCCTCTGGTTCCAGGAGTCAACAGCATCCTGACATCTTCAATTACAGGCCAACCTGGGCTACTTTCACCCTTCATTTTGCCAGTGAGACTCCATTTGTCCCATCTTGTGATATTTCAAGATCTGATTCTAAACTACTACATAGCTTTGTTAGGGCATTGTTCAGTTTGGGGCATGGCCTATAGATTTAGAGAAGCATTCTTAAAATTTGACTTTTTGACCTAAATCTTTAAGTACCTCTGTCAGTTTGGGTCTTCCGAAAAGCAGGTGTCAAGCAAGAGATGTGGGGGGAAAACATTGTGAAGGAAAAAAGAGAAGGAGCGCGAGTAGGCCGAGAAGAGCCTTGAGACTCTGATGCAGGTCTGTGAAAGGAGAGGAAGGGAGTGTTGGGCTGGAAGGAGCCTCAGGCCACAGTGTAGTTCTGAGAAAGTCTCAGCCAGGCCTGTAGGATCCCTGAGCTCAAGGGTCCCATTAGAGGAGTCCTGTTTCAGCAGAAATGGCCTGCGCCTACTGTTGCTACCATGCTCTGTCATCGTCTGGGGGCAGTCAATGGGAAGTGTGACCTAACTTGAGTGTTGCCCTGGATCTAAAAATGTGACAGCTTATAGGTGTCCGTCAGCTGTGTTCCCTACAGCAGATCCTCTGGAAGGAAGAGTTGAAAGAGGTACCTCTACAGCCACTAAAGTACTCAAAAGTGGGACCTGAGCTCCCAGGATCCTCAGCAGAACTTTCTAAAGGTTATTGGCATTATTCCTCCGGCTCTCCACTCCCATCTCCTGCCTGACTCATGGAGATTCCTTCCATTCCTAGACCCTCTCTCAAGTACAGATAGGGACGCGACACCTCTGAAGGCTCACTTTTGTTTGTTTTTATTGCCTGGCCAGTAAAACCAGCCATTAAAAAAAAAAAAAATCCTGATTCCATGAACATTTCCATGATGAAATTCCCAGCACTGTGTTAAATACAGAGGACCCAGGATAAATAAGACACCTCAAAGGACTCATACCCTAGAGAGGGTTATGCACAAATTAGCATGCATTTTAATAATGTGATAAATAGAGGACTAGACTGAACATAGACGAGAACTATCTTGACCAGCCCGGGCAAAGTCTGAGCAGAGTCTCCAAGAACAAATACCACTTACTCAGACAGAAAAGGTGGTCAGAGGCAAGTCTAGGCAGAAGTAAGAAAGTATGAGGAACAGATTGTAAGAAATGGGGTGTTCCTGGAGGATAAAGGGGAAGGTTTATGAGGTAGGCAGGATCCAGATTTATGCTTGGGAACTTGTACTTGATTATGTTAGCCATGGTCACTCGTGCGTTTTACAAGTGGCAGAGGATTTGGGTGCAAGAGAACAGTAGGAAGCCACTGCCTGCCAACTATGTATTTCCATCTTTTTAAGGACAGGTGTCCTGGGGAAAGATTGCCTGCCTTACATTCAAAAGACGTGGGTTCTATTCTCTGTGTCATGATTTACCATAGTTAGGCAAGTGCTGTAGTTCTAGAAATGGAAGTTTGTTACTTATAAACTGGAAATTGTGATACTTGCCCTGACCCCTATTGAGCTGTTGTGAAGATCAAATGAGTTGAGACAGGACTTTCTGAAGGTACTTTGCAGACTTTCAGCACTGTAAAAATTAAGGGGCTGTTATTACGTGCTGCTCAGGAAATAACAGGCACCTGGGAAAACCCACAGAGTGGTTTTGTAAGAAGTTGCTCAGCCTCCAAGGGAGAAAATGCTTGGCTTAAGGTTGGCCAAGAGGAACATGTCTGGGAAATTACGACATGAGGTAAAGCAAATGGGGCTTTCTGTTTTGTTTTTGGAGATTACTATTTCTTGTCATTCTCATTGTTTACCCTTTCTCACTGGTTCTGAAGTGAGAGGAAGTTAGGGGGGTAATATTAATAAGGCAAAGAAAAGATGGTTAAAATTTACTTGATGTAACAAATAGAAACGGAACCATTTCAACGTGGGAAAGATCATAAGCTAGATCTTGGTTATTTGAATGTATAATGTGTAGGGATGGAAAACAAATTCAGCTTTATCAGAAAACTGTCTGACTTTCCAGGAGTCTCAAGGGGTCCCCATCCTCTTATACTCCCAGATAGAAGTAGCAGTACAGTATCAAAAAATAAAACTTAACCTAACACTTCTCTCCTGGAAAAATAAAAATTCTTTCTCTTACTAGCTCTCTTTTGTTGACAGCTTGTTAGATTCTCACCAAACAGACAAAAAACTCCACTGTCATCAGCATATTTGCTGTTGGTGAGATTGAGTGGCCAGGCCTTTGACATATATTGTCAATGTATATCCCTATAAATATATTATTGGGTTGGCCAAAAAATTCATTCAGATTTCCTGTAAGATCTTACAGGATCTTTTAGCTCAACCCAATATACATATATTGTATATATATATACAATATATACATATACAAAATACATATACACCTGTACCTGTATAAAGGCTTAGGAAAATCTCTATTTTAAACAATCCTACTTTAAAAATCTCGATTTAAGCAATCCTGTAATACCATTGATCTCCTAAAAGAGTTGTCTATTCTATGAAAAAACTCTTTTTTTTGATAGAGGAATTCACAAGAATATTTGCATGTGAACTGAGATAATTAGTTAATTCCTATAGCGAACTTGCAGGCAAAAATGTTGATTACTCTTTTTTGAATAGTCATATTATAGATTGGTCATTGCCAACTTAAAGCAAAACAAAAAAAAAACTAAGAGACTGTAACTTGTATGACCCATGAGAGGCGTTTTGGAAAAGAATTGCCCAAAGAATTGCATGGCTGAGTTAGAGATTGATTCATTTGATGTCAACATCAGCCACTTTTGACTTTCTTTTACTAACGTTTAGAGGGTAGAAAGCTAAAAATAACATCCCTCAAAAACCCTTGGAGTTAAACTTTGAGGGGGCGACCTGGGCTTAGTCATGCAAATGCAAGTGTTAATTTTCTATTGCTAATTGAACAAATCATACAGATTGAGTGGCTTAAAATAGCATCATATGTTGGCTTATAGTTTCTTCAGTTCAGAAGTATGGGCATGGGATAGCTGAAGCCTCTGCTCAGAGTTTCATAAGGTTGAAATCAAGATATCAGTGAGGACTTCACTTTCAGAGGTCTCGTCCAAGTCCACTGGTTGTTAGCAGAATGCAGAATTCAACTGCTTATAGCTTTAAGAGATCCTTGTTTTCTTCCAGACCATCAGTCAGGGGTCATTCAGGGTTCCCAGAGGCTTCCTGCATTCTTTCCATGTGGCTCTCTCCATAGCATGGCAGTTTGCTCTTCAAGGTGAATAGGACAGTGTCTCTGACTTTGAATTTCTGATTTCATTTAAGGGTTCACTTATTTAGGTCAGGCCCACCCAGGATAGGGCTTCCCTGGTGGCTAAGATGGTAAAGAATCTGCCTAGAATGCGAGAGACCTGGGATCTATCCCTGGGTTAGGAAGATCCCCTGGAGAAGAGAATGGCAACCCCCTCCAATATTCTTGCCTGGAGAATCCCACGGCCAGAGGAGCCTAGCGGACTACAGTCCATGGGGTTGCAGAGAGTTGGACATGACTGAGCAACTAACACTCTCACTTTCTCCTAGGATAATACCGCCTTTTGTTTAACTCACAGTCAACTGACTGGAGACCTTAATTACATTTACAAAATCCCTTTTTTTTCCCCCATAATAGAACAGAATCATGGAAATGATAGCCCACTGTATTCACAAGTCCTGCTCATACTCAATAGGGTCTTGTACAGGGTGTGTACATCAGGAGCAAGAATCTTGGGGACCATCTCAGAATTCTGCTTACCTCAGTGTGCCGTTTATAGATAGAAGTAGCCAAGGTGAGGCAGAAAGATTGTACTCTGCATGAAGCACAGGGGCATGGATGCTGCTCCCAGGGAGAGTTTGTTTCTGTTTCCTAGTGCTGTGTGTGCCAAGCGGTAGGCCGCAGCCGCAGAGAAGGGTTTGTTTGTTTGTTTTTGCTAAACAACTAGCAAAAATGTAGTTGAGTGTTTTTTCTGGGCAACTTTTCCTGCTTTCCTTGGTAACATTCAAGACTGGTTCTTTGGTCCTCTCATGGATGGTATAAGAATGATTATAATAAATCTCTTTCTCTTAAACTAGCTATAGTGAATACTTTTATCTGCAACATAACACCTTTATTGATACAATAGGATCAATGATGACCTCTTTTTATATATCCATTAAGTGTGTGTCATTCTGTAATGCCTGTATAGATTCGTAGAACTTTAGAGCAGGAAGGATATACTTTCAGCTCTAGAGCTTTTAAAAATATATTCTATAGAACACTTATAATAGACTCAAGGATGTGAGGATAGTTTTTTTGAGGAAAAAGTATTCAATAGTTCTACCAGCTTGGGATACACTATATACTCTTGGAGTTTATGATATTCATTAGCATAACGAAGACTCTCAAAATCCTACAGGAAAAAAAGCAAACCCAAATCCAACACTGTTAGACTTTTCTTAATCCAGCCAAGGTTTCCCAAACCAAGGACCAAAAAGGTTAACTAAGTTACCAATTCAACTAGTTAGTGATAGAAGGTTTTAAAACTAGACTAACTAGGCTTTGCTGACATCCAGAAACATGATGCTTACTCCTTACGTCCACTGGAGAATTAAGCTTCAGTGAATACAAACACAGCCTCATGAAGAAGTAGAAGATATAAATAATTCCATCAGATATACTAGTGATGTCTCCATGAAACCTGTCCTAGCTCTTAGAGAAGCTTGGTATCCCACATGTCTCCACTGTAGGAGGAGGTGACTGCCAAAAGAGTAGACTCTGAGAGAATGTTTCCCTGCCTCTCTGTTATTCACACAATAGCTTTTCCTGGGTGCCAAGGCCAAGGGCTCTCAATCACAGGCAAAAGGAGCTTGTGAATTAGGTTCTAGGACATTTTGGTAACCATCGCACCGTTATCCTCCATACAGACATTTTGGGCTTAGGGCTTCATAGAAAATAAGTTGCTTTAAAATGATTTCAAAATAAAAATGAAAAAAGTATTACGGCAATATGGATCATGTGCATAATAGAAACCTGATTCCTGGATCAGAATGCTTGTAAGCACATGCCTCTCCCAAATTCCAAAATGTAAATCACATCACACACATCTGACCAAGAGAGAAGAGGTTCCAGGAGGTGCATATTTTGAGAATGAAAACAAGGAGCTGTGAATATTACAAAGCACAGCTCACAGTCAGCTGGCTGGCCTGACACACCTCGATTTTTATTGTTCCCCCAGGCCTTCCCGGTTGCATGGTGCAGAGCCTGGGGTGGCTGTGGACGTGCGCTGAAGCAGCTGCAGTCCCTAAGCTTCCCCCACCCGCCTTTTCTGATCTTGGAAGAAACTAAGATTAAGTAAAGAACTTAGTCTCTGCCACACGTTTATTATTGGGAAGGTTCCCTCTCAGGGCAGAGAGGCAGGGTCACGGGTAAGACTTCTCATAGTCTCTCCTGGGGCTTTCCCCTCAGCACCATAGTTTCTCCCTCCTTTTGGTAGCAGCATTTCTAACAGTGCATGGGTTAAAAACCAAAACCAGAACGAACTATCCTCACCACAATGTTTCACAGCCACTGAGGCCCTTAAAAGAAAGAAAACGGTAAACAAACCCAGCCATTACACTGAGTCATAAAGGGACTTGCACCACCACATATACCCACTGCAATTCTATGGGAAAAGTTTCCACATACGTGCGTATTCTCCAGGGTTTGTGGTGTTCCCTGGAGCTTAGACGGAGGCAGGACTGTGCAGCCTCCTGTAAAAGGCTCTGGGGTTGCCTTTGTTGTGCTTGAGGAGCCAGAAAAAGGCAATTTAGGCGTTCCAGTAATGGCATATGGTGATTGTACTCTTTCTTCTGTGCCTTGTATTCAGTAGACATTTTCTGGCCTTTTTGGTTCAACTGCTGAGCCTCCACCCAGAGTCTTTCAAATTAAAGCTATTAGACCAGTGGAAGTGGGTTGTGCAGATACTTTTGAGGACTACAAAAGATATCTTATTTCTTTTAAAACACCATGAAACAAGCATCCAAGGAATGGGATGTATTTCAGCTTTTAACCATTATTCTGGAACATGCTTATGGAAGAACAAAATAATTGACAAATTAGGTTTCCAGCCCCAAATGTTGACATATTTGTTAATCAAAAAGTAAATAATGTTTTGCTCTTCTGTTCTCAAAACTGGGCTCCAATTATATTTAGTCTATAATTGCTAAGATGTAATGGACAGTGTAAACAGAAATATTTAAAATGTGTTTAACTCTCATGCTTTGTTACATAATATAATAATCAGGATAGAGTTATCCTGTGAGAGAAAGTATACACACTGGATGCAGAGAGATATACAGACATATTTCTATTCGATCAGTGGGGTAAAATATTTACAGCAGGCAGGGGTGTCCAGAAAACTCTGAAAGTCCAAATCATGTGCTATCTATACAAAACTTCTTCCTTTTAATATTACACAAAAAATCTCTGGGAAGTTCTGATACCTACTCCCTATTCCAGGATGACATGACACTTCACTATATGTGGAACTCATTTGTTAGCTGTATGTGGAACTCATATTCTTTACTGTAAGAAGTATACAAATTGTTTATGCTAAATTTGAATTAAAACTGATTCTTTGAAACAGTAAGGATTCCAGGCTTGTGATGGTAGAGGAGACCATATTTTCATTTCTGTTCTATTACCTAATGGCCTGAATTCATTTTGATCTATTTAATACCAAAACCAAAATGAAATCAACTTCCTCTAAAACTTTGACTTGCAGTTACCTGAAGAATAAAAAGGAAGATGTGTTGGGGTTCCCAGTAGAACGGATGGGTGTTTCCCCTGTCAACGCCACACACCAGGAACTCCAGCTCAAACCCCAGGAAGGCGACAAAAAAAGGTGTTGAGGGTGTGGATAAAGTTCCCCAATTCTTTTTCTTCTTTTCATCAGGCTGTAACTTTAAATGAATTTCTTTCTGGTCCAAAGCAGGAATAACTGCTAAGGATTCCAAATGAGTACTCAAACAATTTTATCAGGCCCAGTAATGGACCTATTTTTGATAAGCGAGCAAGGAAAGCTGATAGCCCTATTTCAAAGCAGCCGGCAGTCTGCCAGAGAGAGGTACCTCCCAGGAACTTTCAGGGAAACACTTGCAAAGTTCGCTGATGGCTCAAGGTGGATGCCTTGGTCCCGTACTTTGGACTCTTCACTGCTGTTCTAACGGGTGAGGCCCCAGGTGCAAATATTTGGTTTGACCCTTTCTTACTGTGAACACTACAGCCCTTAGTATGATGTGAAGTATAGAATTCATGGCTATTTGCTCAGATATTATCAAAATAATTGTAAATTCTACTTGTTATTTCTCAAGGACCACTAGCCTGGCTGCCCTTTTGGAGAAGGAATTTGATAAAGCTAGGTGAGTAGAAACTTGTGAAAAGTGTTAAATCACTCAGTTGTTCCAACTCTTTGTGACCCCATGCACTGTAGCCTGCCAGGCTCCTCTGTCCTCGGGAATCTCCAAGCCAGGCGGTTGCTATTCCCTTCTTCAGGCTATCTTCCCGACCCAGGAATCAAACCTCAGTCTCCTGCATTGTAGGCAGATTCTTTACCATTTGAGCCACCAAGGAAGCCCATTAGGGGATGAAAAGTAACATTAGTACATATGAATCTCAGGATGAATTTACAGATGAATTTACATTCAGACACAAAGTTAAAGCATGGAGCAGTCTTCCAATGAATCCTGATTTCACACCAGCTTGGGAAAGGCAATAATGAAGCTCAACAGGGTATCTATCAAAGCAAACTTCCAACACCAGTTTTTCCTCTCTACTTTTTGACCATGATCATTCATGATGGTTCTTCACCACCTTCCTTGTTGCTTTCTATTGAATCTCATTTTGTAATTTTTTTTAACTCAGTACTGAACCACCCCCCCCACCCCTTTCTGTGAATATAAATCTTGCCTCTCCCTGTAAATTTCAAGCATCATCAGGGTGAAGGCATGATTCAGCAAGTAAAAAAGCATAAACTACTATATGCTTTAGCCTAGCTACTTTCAAATTCCGGTTCTTTCATTTATTAACTGTGAAAACATTGGGAAGATAATTAACTTTTCTGAGTCTTTAGTATTTTATCTCTCAGAGATAATATCTACTATTCTCTTTGTTTTAAATATAAAATGAGAATGTCAAGCCCATGGCCCAGATCTAGTTTCTCAATTTGTTTCTTTCCTTCTCTTGTATTTCTGTGATTTACACTTGCCCTGGCACCCTCTTCTCACACTTAGTATATAAAGACATTGAACCATGCTAGTTAAATACTATGTGTGTGTGTGTGTGTATATGCTTTTTGATGGTGGATTGGAAGGTTTAGAAATTATCAGTTTGTATCAGTCTGGAGAAACTCAATTCGTAAAAAGTCCCTGCATCAGGGATCAGGAGGATATTCTTTCTCTCTGAATCTTCTCAACATATTTGCCTTAGCTCCCTACTTTGCCTGTGTAGACACACCCTTAACTTTCTATCCACACTGGTATGCTTAAATCTAGAAACTGTTAAGAGGGAAGTGGAGTGGAGAAAAAAAGATAAAAAGGAGAAAATCAATGAGAAGGAAAATGAAGAACAGAGTTCTAAAAAGCAAACTGAATGAAATAAATTTAAAACAACAAAATTCCGTTTCAGCAATGTGACACCAGTAGCGTAGGTGAGGTCAAAGACTTGATCGCAGACACGATCGTAGGCCGGATCAAGTCTAGTGTAGGCTTGGGTGTTGAGTGACATCAGCAAATGTAGATTCCCCAGTGAGTTAAAAAGCTGAGGGATTTGGGAAGAAAGTTTAATAAAAGGAATCATCCCTGCAGTCTGAAAGTACAGACATACATAACTGAGCTAGGTATTTAAAAGATTTGTTGAAATACAGAAGTTAATAAACAGCAGTGTGGAGAAACAATGCCATTTGAGTTACTGATCCCAATCTGGAGATCTGGTCTCATTTAGGAGATTTTTGCATGATATGTGTGTATATATATATATATATATACATATGTATATATATATATATATATATATATAGTAGATAATATTTTAATACTGCTGTGTGTTTAGGTTTTGGGGTCTTCTTTTCATTGGCTCTATATGTCATTCAGCTCTTGTTCCCCTCAAGGACCTGTTGAAACACTATAAACATAGTTTTAGAAAAATCTCAAAGTTAAATTTCCTGAAAATTTGAAAACATTAAAAATATAACTAAACTGCTCACTGAGGATTTCTTAAGACTGTATGAATACATTTCCCACCTCCCAAAACATTGGTTCTTACTAGACCAGTTGTTTTTTGAAGTGTTGAGAATACAGAGTCTGATGATGTGGAAGGCGGGAGTACTAAGGTCCTCTCTTTAAAAAAAAAAAAAAAGCCATGAGCCCATTAAACATGGTAGCACCCTGGTGCCTGCTACCACAGCCCTGTTGCCCCAGCAGAGCTGCATTTCCAGGGAAGTTGCAGAGGTGGTGTGGCTTACATTAGGCAAGGCACAAGGCAAAGTTTGCTCAAGGAAGGAGAACTGGGATACTGCTTGTCAAACATTCAGAGTGCATATTCCTCTTGGTGAAATCTTTCCTAGCTATTTCACAATGTGACACTTCTTCTTTGGTGATGTGCTTCCCGGGCAATTTGCCCATTTACGGCACTTAGCATATTGCAGTGATTACCTGTATAATGTCAGATCCCCGAAACATGATATCTGACATATAGTAGGGAGTTGAATGGGCTTCCCTGGTGGCACAGTAATAAAGAAACCGCCTACAGTGGGGGAGCTACAGAAGACATGGGTTTGATCCCTGAGTCAGAAAGATCCCCTGGAGGAGAGTATGGCAACCCACTTCAGTATTATTGCCTGGAGAATCCGATCGACAGAGGAGCCTGGTGGGGTACAGCTCATAATGTCACAAACACGACTTAAACGACTTAGCACAGCACGGCAGGGAGTGGAATGAATTAATTAAACAACAAACTCACCCTTTCTGAGCAGTCAAGTTTGGCTGCCCTAAGATCTAGGCGATCTCCCAGTTAACCTAGGCGATTAATAGCAACAGATACCTATTGTTTATTCAATAAAACAAACATACTGAGTTTTCCTAGTGCCTCCTACTTTTGTTTTTTATTGTATGTTATTTTTTTCTAAGACTTATTCTCATGGCTGGCCTTTGATTTCTCAAAAATATTTTCATGAGAGATAATATGAGATTAGTGCATGTGAGGTCTTATATTCTTAAGATAAATCTATAAACTTTGAAGTCTATATAATACACTGATATTAGAAGCAAGATTTTGATAACTATATCCCTACTTGTAGTTGAAATGGTGTTTTTTAATAGTTACTTGAAGCTATCTAGATACTGGTTGGGTGTAAGGAGAAGGAAATACCGTGTGAAAGTTTCATCATTAGTGTACACTGTACTCAGGAGCTAGTTTAGACTGTGCTAGAGAAAAAAGTGAGAAGGAAATGGCAACCCACTCCAGTGTTCTTGCCTGGAGAATCCCAGGGATGGGGGAGCCTGGTGGGCTGCCGTCTCTGGGGTTGCATAGAGTCGGACATGACTAAAGTGACTTAGCAGCAGCAGCAGAGAAAAAAAACAGACAAATCATTTGTATATCATTTGACTTTGGTGTGTATGACACTTTGATCTGGTGTGTCCTGAAAAATCATGGAATGAGATGTGCACTTTTATAGGAGAACATATCAGAATTAACACTGGATTAATGGTTTGGGGTGGGGGAGGAGGTAGAAGCCTTTTCTCTCCATCTCTATTCCTGTGCTGGTGAAATTAGTAAAAAAAAAAAAAAAAAAAAAAAAAATTATTCAAAACTTACAAGCTCAAAAAAGTAATTTAAACTACATGAAAGCAAGTGTAAAGGTTGACACTGAATGGCTTTGTCCCTGAGCCCGCTCTCCATTTAGGAATTGGAGGCATTTAAAGACAGCACTTGTACCTGGGTTCACGCACTAGCCTGAAGTGCCTTCCCCAGCCTGTTTCTACAGGGAGATGAGGGTCAGTGTTCCCTCTCTCTGCACAGTAGGCTCAAACCATGAACACATCCCCCCCCACCCCACCCAGGAAATGGACCTGGATTATGTTATGAAAATGAGTGCCAACATTTGTCTTTCACTGTTTCTCACTGGTTCTGAAAAGGCGCAGAGTCCCAACTACAAGTGAGTGTTAAATTATAGGCTTAATGATCCATTTTGAATATTTGAGAGACAAACCCAAACCTTGAGAGTTAGTAGGGAGTTCAGTGCACTAAAAGGGAAAAGTGAAAAATAGCTCTAAGCTGTTACAATAATTTGGGAAATTATGTGAGAATCAAGTCTATGTCTAAGGTTCAGGTTTGTTTTTTCTTCCCATGCCTCTTTTATCTTAAATCTAACAAATGAGTAGATAGGTTTATCCAGAGGCAATGACGAAGTAGGGGGAGAGGAGGAAGTGTAGAAAAGCTGGCAAGGAATCAGCAAAAGGGAAAGCAGAAAGGAAATCTGTAATGAACAAGCTCAATCACTCACATTTTAAGTAGTAAAACTGCATCTAAGTTGATGTGAATATTGAAAAACCCAATGAAATCAAAGGTGCAAGGGTAACTCCTTTGTTCAAATTTGGAGACTAATGAACTATTAGTTAAGAAGCAAACCATCTCACATGCTCTCTGAACTCCAGCAGAATTCTTAATTTAATTTCAGTTTTAGCTTTGGATTAGTTTAGTAAGTATTAATTGAGCATTTGCTGTGTTACAGAGACAGTCAGAAACTGGCTACCTCACGTAAGCAATGAAAGAATTCCAGCATGTTTGGGGAGTTGACAAGTAAGCAGAAACTTCCGCCGTAATAAAACAGGATGCTGTAAGAGAAAAAGGTGTAATAGACATGAGGGCTAATTTAAAAGTGTTTTTTTTTTTTTTTTAAATCCAATTCGAAGGATGTAAATGGCCAGATGTAGGATGAACTGGGATTCTGGAAACTGCTAAGTGTAGTGGAAGATCCCAAAGGACTCCGCCCTTCTATGACTGAGCAAATTATTTGGGAAAGACTCATTATGTTTAAAATACAGGCACTTTGATTTTAAAATACATCATACAGTAATTCTGAAGCTCAACCACTGTTACATATTAATTATCATGATTATATGCAGTTATTAGTTATTGAACTAATACTATTTTGCCATGTTTACATAAAACTATGGAAAATACTTAGATCCAAGTAGAAGATCATAGAATGTTTTAACTTTATACACTGCGGGTTTATGAAACATATGTTTAGCCTTCCAAAATATCCAGATGTTTGGCTTTTCCAGGAAAAATTATTGCTTGTATTTCTCTCTGTTCATTCAGATGCTTTGGCTTCACATAGATTCTAATGTTTTGTTGTCAAGATGTGATCAGAACTTTCTAAATTATTGTCTATGGTATTCAGCATTGTTTATGGCCACACTAGATCTGACATCACACTTTTAATAGTCGCTTTAGAGTTTTTAAGATTTTTGTATCATGCAAAATTTGATGCCAGAGCTTTTACAGCAGATGTGTTCAATAAGAAAAAGCTATACAAGAAATTCTCATCCATATATCGGTCATCTCCCATCAGTGTGCTTCTTCCTGATCCAATTTATCTCTGTCTCCTCCAGCCTTTAGAGTCAAAGCACTTTTTAGCAAGGTCATGGCCACGCTGGCTGACTGCATTAGTAGTTAGGCATTACAGGTTCTGGCCTTGTCCTTAGGCTCACTTGTCACTTCCTCTCAGACTTTGGACTTGATTCGCCTCTCGCCAAACACCTCCAGCTATGGTTGAGTCTCTCTTGCTCCCAGGAGACCTTGTACCTAGATCCTCCACCAGTGCTCCTGCCAGCCCCAGTGCCAGCACTGTTGCTTTTTTTCTTTTCAAACCGAGTGTTCTCACATAAACTTTTATTTCTGGTGGCTTATCACTTAGTATTCTTAGGTTGCGTGGGACATACACCCACATCCCTCAAGTTTGTTAACTTCAATGGATTCTCCCAAATTTCTTGAAGACTCATTTTGTCTGAAAAAAACCTTTTGTAGTTTCCCCTATCCCCTTGATGTGACTCATCAATGGAATCTCCCTGTTTTTCCTTGCCTGAGTGTTAGAGTCTAGCATAAGCCCACCAGGAATTTCCATAACTTCTTGTTCACTCTGAGGCTTACAAAAATGTTGGACTCACTTCCTCATTTAAGGGATTGTGGAACAAAGAGCCAGAATTTGGGGTGGCTGTCATTAGAATGATTTCCAAACAAAATTCTAAATGAGGTCGTTCCCCCTTCGGAGATCTTATTCACCACTTGCCTCCAACATCCGTGGTCCAGATCAGTAGGCCTTCCAAACAATTTTCCCCCTTTCATCCTCTCCCCTCCACCACGTCTCCCATCAGTAACATTTCAGATCCTCTTAGCACTTTTATTAGTCCACAGGGCCTCTTCCTGAAGGTCACATTAAGATGTTAATAGTGGTTTAGTGGGTTTCCCTGCCCAGGAGTCTTTAAAAAAACAAACACATAAACTTTTCAATGAGAAGTGAAGCTAACTACCAGTGCTCTCCTCCTAAGCAGGGGAATTTTGTGCCTCTCCACGGAGAGTGAGTTTGAAGGTTTAGTGCTTTCTTGTACTCATCCAATACCCCAGACACAATCCCCATGTTTACTTTAAAAAAAAAAAAACACAAACTGGTTGTGTCAGATATTTTGTTTGTGCTTCCAATGGCACTCTGAATCTGAAAACTCAAATAATCCCCATGCCCAATTTAGAAGGCTTGAGTCTATTCAGTCCTGTCTCTTCCCCCAGGACTCCCTAGACATCAATTTGAATTTCGAAGACACAGCCCTTGACCCTGCATTGCATAACTACCCTGGAGGGAGAGATGATCTTTCCCCTTCACATAACCTTGTTCTCTTCTAGAGAAACAGCTCTGCAAGATTAAATACACTTGAGGAAGAGTGACATTACCGAGGAGAGGATAGTTAATTGTTCCCTCAAAATCCAATGGGCAGTGATCCAAAAACATCTGGGGAAATAGAAGTAACTCATTGCAAGTCAGCCAACCAGTGGCTTCAACTCTTTTACTTGGTGGTTTCTTCTGAGTGTTTAGTTCAGTTGCCTTAAGATCCATCTTGATATTAACAGGCTGTTTAGGATTTTAACAAGATTATTTGGAGACTCAAAACCTTTCTGAGCTCATGTAATAGATGAATTCTCTCAAGATGGGCAAACTGTAAGTGGTCCCAAAACAAGGTGCACATTCCCCTTGATTTATTGAGGTACAGAGAGGAAATAATATAAATAGATAGATAAATAGATCAATCTTTAAATATAGTATTTTAAAGAATTCTGTTTTTTGTGAATGTTTGTATTGGTCATAATCTATTAGTTGGTAGTACAGTTATGTAACTCATAAATAACATAGATATGTTGGGGTATGTTCTTTTTTTTTTTTAACTACTAAGAAGGAGGGATTAAATAAAACAAGAGCACCTTGCCTTTAATACCCAACCCCCTCCAGTCCATGTACTGTAATGAACCTGAACGCTCCATATAAGCATCTACCCAGGAAAATGAAGTAGTCCTGCTTTACTCAAAATCCAAAATTTTTTTCTGAATTCCAGCCACCTCTAGAAGTAGAAGCTGGGTACAGCTGCATTGAGAGTCAGTATTAGCTTAGATAAAGTTGAAGGCAGCTCTTGAAGGAAAACATTTATTTTTCAGGTCAGGGCACTTATGTTTTGCATAATCCTTTAGTATCTTGACAGTCAGACATCCCCACCAGATAGACTTGAAAGGACTCACAAGGGAAGATTTGAGGAAGCCAGACGGATGGAATCAGTGCAGAGCATGGGTGTTCATGAAGATTACCTGTGATCTGTTCTCTCTGGGGAAGGAGAATTAGAGCTGGTCTTTCTTTAGACAGCATAAAAGAGGACCCCCTGTGAGAGAAGAGACTTCCTGCTTTGATTTGTCACAGAGGATATAGGTTCTAGATATAATTCCTGCCTGTTTCTTCAGACGTTTGACCATCAAGGGACACAAGTTGCAGGGAAGGGAAGAAACAGTAGTTCTTCTCCCGCTGCCTCCGCCTGTCCAGCTGTAGAGGAAAGAGCATGCTCTGGTTTTGAAGGCCTGCATGGGCATGTGTCCTCAGTCGCTCAGTCGTGTCTGACTCTGTGCAACCCTATGGACTGTAGCCCGCCAGGCTCTTTGGTCCCTGGGATTCTCCAGGCAAGATACTGGAGTGGGTTGCCATGCCCTCCTCCAGGGGCGCTTCCCCACCCAAGGACTGAACCCTCGTCTCCTGCATCTCCCGCGTTGCAGGCAGGTTCTTTACCCAGTGAACGACCTGGTTGGCCCCAGAGACCTGCATATCTGCTTTTAAATCACCGCAGGGTTGTGTCACTGCACTGCTCATGTGCTCTGCTGCTATAGAATCTAGGTGACCTGCGGCCTCTAGAGCTGTTCTCTGAGTGGCTGTCTGGCTACTGGAGCCTGCCAGACTCTCAGTGCTGTTAGTTACTTGGTGTGTGGTCTTGGATGAGTGGCTTATTGTGCCTACTGGTAAATGGGGTAATATTTCCTACCTCGCAGAGTTGAGTATATGTATGCTGTATAATTTAAGTCTTTCTTTCCTCCCTGGTCAGTTTGATTTGTCCACCTGCACAGCATCCATTATTTATCTTTGTTCACATACAGATGTTACCTTTTGGACATCATATTCAGGAGGTTTCTGGAAAGCCCTTTCCATGTAACTTCCCCCTTTCTAGTTCCATGTCTTCCTCACCAGCATTTCACTAAGGATTGGTCATGAGGCACTAGTTGTGCAGGATTAATAGCTGTCGTGTGAAAAACACAGGAGGGGGGGACATGAGGTCTTCAGTAAATTTGAGATGTGCTGGGTCTGACAGGCATGTCCAGGTTCCTCCAACAAGGTGAGTGCAGTGCAGGGGACATCACACTTCAGGGTTTTCTGAACTGTCTACTTTGGTGCATAAAACTTTTATGCACAATCATTCATGGGCCTGAAGTTCGGTGGCATTTACTTGAAGACATATCAAATTCTTGCCATAAAAACTTTAGAAAGAGACTTCCATTCTCTTAGTGTCTCAGGTCCAAAGATCTGCTGTTTCTGTAATATCAATTGAAGGAAGACAGATGTTAAATCTACAGCTGATGTTAAGTTAACCAGAGTTAACCCTGGTTTTATTCATTAGCCCAACTTCACTCTAATTCCTTAATAAAAAAACCACCTATGTAAGACCATATCTGTCATTCCCTTCCAGGCCTGGGAGAATTTTAAACATCTTCTCTTCTACATGATCACAGCTACATTTTCACTACCTTTAAGGCATCAAAGTAGAGAATAGTCCTTGGAGTTAGTTGAGAGATCAGTTGTCCTATTGCCTTCCATAAGCTCCTAGGATTTTATATATGCAGTGTGTAATTTTAACTTTCTATGCCTTTGATCACAAAATAGGTCCTATCTCAAACCAAACAATTTTGAAAGACATGAAAAACCACATAGGAAAATATAATACAAAAAATTTTTACTATAGATATGCCCTAGTTTACTAGAAAAAAAGGAGAAATTACTGCATAATACATGCTGAAACCACAGAGGAAAGAAAGTATGTTTGTGGTGTCTATCTTGCATGTATTTCTATTCTAGAATATGAACACTGATGTTGAGCAACTTAACCCTTTCATTGTAATGTTTGCTGATGGTTCCAGATGAGGACGATGTCTCTTATACAAGCATCAGTGAACAAGCCTGTCAAGACAAGCCCAGGGGTGGCATTATTTGCATTGGTTGATCAGCGACTCTTGAGAGCTGTAAAGACTCTGACCCAAAGAGTGACTCAGAAAAGCAGGGGCCCATGTCATTCTGCCCTGGACTCGGCCGTGAAGCATTGCAGTGTTGTGACTCGACAGTCCTGCAGCTTGCTTGCCTGTCATTTTCATTGACTGACGGTGCTGTGAGTGAAACTCTCAGCAAGTCAGCGTTCACACCCCAGCTTCTCAGGCTTTCCTCCTGTAGTTCTTGCTTGATCAGAGCCGAGGACAACAGTATAATGATTCATAGGCCCTCTTGGCAAGTAACCATTTTCTCACAGTGATGATATATTCTGGGAGAGAGGTAAGGAATGTTGATTTGCTTAAAAAAATTTTTTTTTAATTTAAACTTTCTATTAACATCAGGTTGACAGGGTTACTTTGTCTCCATTTGCAAGTCCTCCTAAAAAATATTTAAAAGCACTCTTGTTTATGTAGCTTGGGACTCTTAAATGTATGTTATCCATTGAGAACAGAATATGATAATCCCATTACATTCTTTATTTTTTAAGAAAAGAAAAATCGTTTTGTAAGTTCCTTCCTTATTTTGGTACATGAGGACTAGGTATACTTCATAAAAGTTGAAAGCAGCGAGGCCCCCACCACAATTCCATTTTATAGATGAGAAAACTGAGCCCCAGAGAAATTATGTGAGTTTTCTATTGCCATAGAACTGGTCAGTGGCAGAGACAGATCAGGGCTGAAATCAGCTAATTTGAGGCTACTGCCTTATCTGATGTTAGGCTTACTTATACCTGTCATAAGAGAATTTAGGTCTAAAGAAGTCTGTGACTTGCATACTGAGTCTTGTGAATTAGGGACAGGGGTTGAGGCAGAAGCACGAAGCACAGAAATTGGTATCAGATGGGTCTCAATGTGAGTCCTGGCCCTGGAACTGGGTGTGTTGGTTAATGTCTTCCTTAATTTTTCTGAGTGTATTTTCTCATCTTTACAGATGAGAAGGGGATATAGTTCATAGTACCTGCTGTAAGGATAAGAGATAATGCACGAAGAGCTCCTGGCACACAGTAGGTGCTCAATAATTGGAAGCTCTGGTTATTGTTATGACTAAGAGGCATTTGCCCTTCCTCTCTGCTGCTTCCTTTCAAAGCAGCATTTGCTATTCTCCACACTCTTATTTAGAGTTCTGCCTTGTCAGGTTCAGCATGGTTCAGCTCGTTTTCTCAAGACACCAGTGATTTTTTTTTTTTCTTCATAATTTGCATCAGCGTTGTCTCATTTCCCTGAAACCCTGTCACAAGTCAGGAGATTGTTGCAGAACATGATCTGAAACCTTACTCGCAAGGGAAAGTCCCTTCCAAAAGAGGCATTTCCCCTCCTCTCGAGTTTTACACTTCTCCTTCACATTGTGCAGGCAAGCCCCCAGCCTGGTGGCTGACTGGACGCAGAGAAGGACCTACCCCGGGTGTCCTGTGTAGCTTGAGTACAGGGGGAGAGAAGGGTCTGGTCACGGTGGCCCCTGATGACTTCACTGTCACCAGTTCTGACACTGTGCCTCCCAGTGCTTCCAGCTTTCCGCTTTCACCAGGTCTCACTCTTGAAACCCCCGATGGAAATTTAGAGGCTTCTGTGGTTCTGAGGGGTTACTGGGGCTTTGCATTTTCTGTTTCCTCACTTCCTTTATAGCTCTCAGGGATTTCCTAAGAAGTCTCTTCTGTCCTAGTAGCCTGGTCTGGCTCCTCCCTGCCCGGATGGAGGAGCTGGCACATAGGTGCATATGTTTATTTATTTATTTTTTTAAACACTGTTTCAAAAATATATTTGGGTCTTATAATGAAAAAATATTCTCTGGTCATTTTTTAGTTTTTTTTTTTTTCTCTAGTGCAAATAGTTTGCACTTATTATGATAAAAAATAATCAATTTTATCAAATGGATTCATCCTTTTATCCCAAGTATGTGTGTCTGTGTTTGTGTGTGTGTGTGCCAGGACCCTACTTTCTAGATATTTTGTCACCAGGAGATTTTTCAACTTGAGGATATGTTGCAACACAGGTGAACTATCTGCAGTATCTTTTTTTTTTAAAAAAAGTACAGATCTGTGTTAATGCTTTGAAAATACTTAACATTAACTGTTCACATCATAAAGGAATTTTTCAAGAAGAGAAAATAGGACTCTAACCCCGTCCTTTCTGCATAATAACTGATTTCACTTTCATTAACTTTCATTTTTTATTCATGTACTATTCATGTATTATGTTTCCTTAGGACAGGCTTAAAAAATTTGTGTCATAGAAATCGAGATATTTCCTAAAATTTATTGCAGTGGGCCTACCCACTTTCCTGATTTCTTGTACCCTGTCTTTTTCGACCAATAGTGTATCAAGTAAAGATGGAGCCAACGTTCTCTTGCCCTGGGGATTGATCCCCAGGGAGGTCACTGATTCAAACTCCATTTTTGGTAGTTTTCTTTTCCTTTTAAGAGTGATAGAGAAAAGTTCCAGTATTTTAAAATTTCACTTATTTAACAAATATCTATTGAATACTCTTAAGTATTGAGTACTACTGTGTTGATTAGGACAAAAGGTGTAAACTCACTTTGACCTGCTCAAGATGAGGGTGAAAAGTATGGAGGAGACTTACTGGTTGGCTTTTGTGATTTTGCAAGTGGCTCAGGTCCACTCTGAGTGGAAAGATAATTTCTGCTATCATGTCCTACACACAATATGGAAAGAAGTGGATGTGGAGGTGATGAAATAAAATGAGAGAGCATTATAAGCCATGGCTGGTGAGGGCACTGAGTTTGGATTTGGGGAAGGATAAAGTGATGGGCTCCAAGAATAATAGAATGAAGCTGAATCAATAACCATGGATTGGAGAGCTTAGCATCTGGAAGCAATAAACTAATGTGTTTGTTTATTTACTTGTTTGTGGGAAGTATTTAAGCTAAATAAATTGATTCCAACTGAAAAGGAAAGACTATTCTAACAGGTTTACATAAAAACTGAAATTTATTCCACAAGTAACTAAAAAAACTCTTAAGCTGGATTTGGCTTCATCTTTGGGTGAAATTATGTCTTCCAACAAAAGTTGTAATTCTTTCTCCAGATTATCACCTAACTTTCTTGTTGGGTTCCATGTTAGACAGGTTTCCCAACTTGTTGGCAAAGATGATCATCACCCACTTGTAGCTTATGCTCAACAAGATTTGTAGCTCTGATGGAAAATGCATGCTTCTTAAATTTTGACTGGCCTGGCTTGGGTCACAGGCCCACCATGGAGCCAGGTGGGGTGGTTAGCCCCATCTAAATCATATGGCAAAGTGGTCTTCTCCAAAGGGAAGGAATGAATTTTGTTATTAGCAGAAGTGATGCTGCACAGGCAAACACCAAGAATTACCATTACACAGATCATTTAAGTATCTGAGTATCTGATGAAAGGATGAGCCTTCTATTTCTAGAAAATTGCTCATAAGCACTTCTCCACATGGAGTAATTCTGCTAATATTACTAGAGTTCACAGAACTTCTGAATTTGCATATCTATATGTACCCTGAAGTGAAGTCGCTCAGTCGTGTCAGACTCTCTGCGACCCCATGGACTGTAGCCTACCAGGCTTCTCCGTCCATGGGATTTTCCAGGCAAGAATACTGGAGTGGGTTGCCATTAGAGTTCCATAAATCCTAGCTTCAAAAAACTCAATAGCATGAAATCATTGAGGGCAAGCACTAGGACTTTTTGGACATGATATCATGCACACTTCATAGACAGTCTTGTTCATATTGAGCCCTGAATACACTGAATGAATGAATCAATCAATCAAATAGCATTTTTTGGTGATCTGCTATATTGGTAGCATGCTAAGTATTTTGTATATGTTATTTCATTTCATTCTTCGGACATTATTGTATGGATGAGGAAAGTGAAGCCAAGCTAGAAATAAAAGAAGCTGAAAACCTAGAACTGACAAGCACGTAAAGGAGTTAAAAGCAGATCTGAAACTCAAGGGGCGAAATCCTATACATGTAGGGAGTTAGTCTGAGTATCAAGAAATACTGTGGGAGTCACTATTGTGTCTCAGCTGGTCCTAGGTCCAATCACAGCCCTAGGGCCATCATTTCTTAGTCTGCTATGTGGCTGCTGACCCCTGTCTAGCACTTATTGTCAGTGGCAAAAATGTACTTTCTGTTTTCTCTGTATAGTAACCTCTTAAAAAAAAAACACTTGAGTCTTTCACATTTTTACCTTCTGCTTCAGAACCTGCATTCAAACTAAAACTTTCTTTGTTGTTGTTGAGACTTATTTGCAATCCAGATATTAGATTCAATAGCCACTTATTTGCTACTTAGGAGCCTCATAGGTAATTGCTCCAATGATTCCATACTCACTCTTGGAAATTCCCACAGAATGGTTCTTCTGGGGAAATGATAAAAACTATAGGTCAGTTACTAGATTAACAGCAAGTTGAACAGACCATAAAGGAGAAGGCCGTCAATCCATGGCATTGTAGGTGCTGTGTCAGTAGGGGCAAGTGGTTAAAATAATTGCCACGGAGTTTTACCATGGAGTTGGGGGACTTGGCAGATTTGGAAGATCACACATTTAAAGGGGGCTCTTTTACTCTATTTTCTTACCTCAGGCCCATGTGAATTGATAAATATGATAGTACCAAGAGAACAGAACAGGAGTTATCCTGCTCAGACCCTGAACTGAGAAAAATAAAGTAGCCAACTCTACAGCAAATCATCTCACATGGGAGGAATGAGGGAAAAATAATATGCAAATTGCAAGGAGACAGTGGTTATGTTCTGATTAGTTTTTAGTGATTTGAATCCATGCATATATATCAACTGTTGATATTGGTATGGACAATACAAGTGTTTACATAAATAGATTTGAAGTTTTACTTTTTTCCCATAAGGACCTAGTACTGAGTGCCAGTATAAGAAGATATTTTACTTCTTTCCCAATTAATTTTGATAAGCCTCAATCAAGCTACTTTCTCTTCTATTCTTGCTCTTGTGAAGGATCTTTTTCTCTGTGTGTGTGTTTGTGTGTGTAGCTTTACTAACCATATTGTTTGGGCTCTTGAAAAAGGAGATGTGATACAGGGTACATTTGAACTAAACATTTGTTTATTTAGCAAGGGCTTCTGTTTAAGAAGGGGTGAGATGGGGTATGGGGTGGTGAGGAAGCAAGATGTTACCAGATGATAAACACTTGCTGTGAACGTTACTTGATATGTCAAAAGCGTCTCTGCAGATATGTGTAAGTTAAACATCTTGAGATGGGACATTTACTGTGGATTATCCTCTTAGATCCAATGCAGTCACAAGGGTGCTTATTGTTTTGTTTTTCTCCCTTCAGCTGCACATGCAGCATATGGGATTTAGTTCTCTGGCCAGGGATTGAACCTGTTCCTCCTGAGAGAGTCAATTCCTAGGCAGGTTGATAAGAAGTCTGGGGGTCCCCAAGGAGAGAGGGGTCTGGAATTCTCAAGGAGGAGGAAAGGACAAACTTTTTTTTTTCCTCTACATTCCTTAGTCTTAGTTGCATAAAATATTTTTATCTTTAAGCCTGGAACTGATTATTACACAGTGAACAACTCAGTTTAAACTCTGTACTAAGGATTATATAACAATAATGTATCCTGCTTGAGGACAGTTTCTCCTTCCTGAAAACCTTCTGGCTAATCCTGTTATCTTAAAATGTATACATTATGGGAGTGGGTCTAGTAAGATCTTTACAACCTCCAGACATTCTTTTGATTCATTGTAATAATGAATTAAAAGGTATATAACTCCATTGCTAACACTAGCAAAGGGGGTACTCCTTCTGCCCCCTTCTGATGTCTATGTCAGAAGCTTTCTCTATCCCTTTTATGCTTTAATAAAACTCTATTATACAAGAGGTCTGAGTGATCAAGCCTCCTCTCTGGCCCCAGATTGAATTCTTCTCCGGAGGCCAAGAATCCTGGTATCTTTTGTGATTCAGCAATAACCTTTCACTCTTGCAATGAAAGTGCAGAATATTAACCACTGGACTGCCAGGGACATCCCACAAGGGTCCTTATAAGAAAGGGTGGAAGGTCAGAGTGAATAGTAGGAAATGTGGTGATGGAAAAGAAGGTTGGAGCGATGCTGTTTGAAGATGGGGCCTCAAGCCAAGGAATGCTGGCAGCCACTCGAAGCTAAGGAAGATATGGAAATAGATACCTTCTGAAATTTTCAAAGGAAGATGACCCTGATAAGACTTTGATGTAGAGTTGTGTTCTCCAGAACTGTTAAAGAATAAATTTGTGTTAGATCACTGTGATTGTTATAGCAACAATAGGAAACTAACACACATTTCTCTTAGGAAAGGAAAGAAAATTCCAGTAGACATTTAATCCAGTATATTAATATGTGTGGTTTTTTGCCTGCTACATACATATGGTAACTGCTTTTTCAGATGCCAGTTACCAATATTTTCTTATAGGTTCTACTAAAAAATAGGTATGATACTAAATTGAGTAGTGGATTTAAGGAAAGAATGGACAGTATGTAAGGACATGCTTAGGGAATCAAGGGAGCTTGCTATGATGGGGCTTGAGGTCTCTGTGTTGGTTAGAAAGGCTAGGCCAGGCTGTGGTGAACTACCCCGAATCTTGGAGTGACAGAAGTTTCTTTCTTGTTTGTGCCAAGCCTGCTGCATGAACAGGTGACCTGACAGGGAGTTCCCTTCCATGTGATGGTTCAGTGTCATGTTGTCACATTAACCTCTGCTTATGTGCTAGCCAAGGCAGGGCCCGAGAATGCTAGAGGGTTTCATGCCAACAATTACATGCTTCTGCCTGAAAGCAACACTCATTGGCCAAAGGAAGCCATGTGGCAACATCTATATAATTTCAAGGAGGTGGGAAAGTGTAATAATACTCCTTTGTGCCAAGGGAGGAAACCTAGGGATACAGGGAAGCAACTTATATGTCTATTTTATGACCACAACTTTGTAGAATATTTTAAATAATTTTTTAATTTGTATATGTCCTTCAAATATATATTGATAGATTCATGATCAAATCTGAGTTATCCATCTTCTTTCTTAGAAGTGTTTTAAGTCCTGAATTTTCTCAGTATTGTCACAGACCAGGATTTCAGTTTAATAGTTAATGCTAAGAAATTGAGTACTATAATTAACAAGCGTTAACAAATGAAGCTGATTGTTAATATTATATTCTTTTAAAAGGCTTAAAAAAACACAAAGCTAAACAAAATGAATATAAGTAATCTAATAGTGAAAAGAGAACCCAGGTGGTGCTGAATTAAGTATTTAGTAACATTTGTAAAGAAATGGAAAATCATACCTAATTATTTGATTGTGCTTACCTTTCTGTAGTCGGAAAGCCTTTGGCAGGCAGTGCATTTCTATAGGCATTTCATGGTGATTTAATATCAATTAAAATCTACTTGCAGCAAAATGTTGATAGTAAGTTTCTAAATTCACAGGCTTGACATTTTGCAGTGTAATTGGGCATATGAAGGAGATTTCCAGGTTGCTTCTAATAGCACCTCAGAAACATGGAAACTGGATTTTAACCCTTTGCCAAGGAGGCCAGCGAATCCACTTGCTGCAGTTTAGGATATTGCATCCAGAAATAGACAAAAGAATTGTTTATTCATTTATTTTGTTTTTCCTTCTTACAAATTAACTAGTGTTTCAAGTTCAGTTCAGTTCATTCGCTCAGTCGTGTCTGACTCTGCAACCCCATGGACTGCAGAACGCCAGGCTTCCCTGTCCATTACCAACTCCCGGAGCTTACTTAAACTTATTGCCATCCAGTCGGTGATGCCATCCAACCATCTCATCCTCTGTCGTCCCCTTCTCCTCCTGTCTTCAATCTTTCCAAGCATCACGGTCTTTTCAAATGAGTCACTTCTTTGCATTAGGTGGTCAAAGTAATGGAGTTTCAGCTTCAGCATCAGTCCTTCCAATGAATATTCAGGACTGATTTCCTTTAGGATGGACTCCTTGGATCTCCTTGTAGTCCAAGGGACTCTCAAGAGTCTTCTCCAATACCACAATTCAAAAGTATCAATTCTTCAGCGCTCAGCTTTCTTCACAGTCCAACTCTCACATCCATACATGACCACTGGAAAAACCATAGCCTTGACCAGACAGACCTTTGTTGGCAAAGTAATGTCTCTGCTTTTAATATGCTGTCTGGGTTGGTCAAGCTTGCTCCTTGCAAGAAAAGTTATGACTAACGGGTGTCCCCAGCACAATAATTAGGCCCCATGTTCCTGACAAGGGCATTCTGCTTAAAGTGGCCTTTAAATGCCTCTTGGTGGAGTTATTATCTAATTCAGGCCTTTTTTTTTTCCCCTTGGAAAGGAATCAACATGTTCTATAGGCCCTGCCAGCCAAGACCTTTAGTAGTTAGCTTGTTTGTTTATTGACTTTGTTTTAATCACCTGCTTAAAAACATTCTCCCTAACCCCCTCAGGGCAAGATGTAGATTTGTTTACACCTCGGTCTTTAACTTCAATATGTGGTTACTAATCACTAAATCATTGAATATATTTCAACTTTTCTTAGGTTGCTCAGTGTCTACTTGGAGAGGAGTCAAACCCAGAGTCCCTTTGAAATTAACAGGAGTGCCAGGTAGTCTGAAAGTCAAATAAGAAACAGGTTCCTTTTGATGTAGAATCAAACAAGTCTGAGATATGAGTGACCATTATTATTATATATTTAATGTGCATAGAAAAACTGATCTATAGCCTTTCAGAGTATACTAGAAGTCTGGAATGTTCTTACTGTTGACTGCATCTCAGATCAGTCAAAAAGTCAAACAGAACAGCAGCTTCAGGGTATCAAATTAGAGGATTCTAGGCTCATGCTCTGGGTAGACCTCATGATGAACGGGAATCTGCTCTCACTGGACCCCACAACCATTCATACCCAGCTCCTCTGTATAGTTCCTACATCTACTTCATTTCATAAGGAAGTTGCCTCTTCTTGATAACTGAAACCACCAGTAAGGGTGGGAAAAGGGAAAACCCATTTCTGGCTTGAAATACAAGATGAGAAAGAATTTTCTCATCAGAGTATCTCCTTCGCTTTGAGGAAGTGATTTCATGTGAGTTATTATGCAAGACACTCATCAGCAAATACTATTTGAGTGCTAACTGTGTGCTAGGCATTGGGCCAGGTGCTTCAGACAAAATGAAATCTCCGCCCTCCTGGGAGGGGCTAATGTGAAATTCAGAACAAAAAATAGCCAAGAACACCACCATATGATAAATGGGATAAAGGGAGAGCACATAGACTCGGAATACCAAGGAGGGGCACATAACCTGTACTGAGGGACTGAGAAAGCTTCTTGGACAAGGAGGAGATAAAACGAAGGATAAACAGGAGTTGGGGAAAAGCTGGGGGCTAGGCTTAGAAGACAGTGTGACAGGCTGAGGAATGAGAACAAGCCAAGACTTGAAAATGAGAGGGAGCATTTGAGGTAGTGAAGATCTTTAGGTGGAATAGAAAGGTTAGAATTGGGGCTAGCATGGCAGACATGAGATAGCATAGGCATTTGTAAGCCAAACTAAGGAATTTTGCTGTATCTATGAGAATGAGATTTATTGTAAAATTTTTAGGCACAGGGTGGCATGATCAAATTTATATTTTAGAAAGATCACTCTGGTTTCAGCTTTAAATGACCTGGAGGACTTAAAACCACACATCTGTGGAGAGACCAGTTAGAACAGGACTTCAGTAGAGTGATTGATGGGCTTCCATGATGGCTCGGCAGATAAAGAAGCCACCTGCAATGCAGGAAACACAGAAGATGTGCGTTTGATCCCTGGGTTGGGAAGATCCCCTGGAGGAGGAAAATGGCAATCCACTCCAGTATTCTTGCCTGAAAAATCCCATGGACAGAGAAGCCTGGTGGACTATGGTCCAAAGGGTCACAAAGAGTTGGACACAACTGAACACAATGTGATATGAGTGATGCTGTTGCCTGACTGAGCCTAAGGACCAGATTGTTGTTTAGACGCTAAGTCGTGTCTGGCTCTTGTAACACCATGGACAGTAGCCTGCCAGGCTCCTCTGTCCATGGGATTCTCTAGGCAAGAATACTGAAGTGGTTTGCTGTTTCCTTCTCCAGGGGATCTTCCCAAACCAGGAATCAAACCCAGGTCTTCTGCATTGCAGATTCTTTACCAACTGAGCTGTGAGGGAAGCCCAAGGACCAGAAGGTAGAGGTATATGGAGGAAGTAAACATAACAGCTGTGATGACTGGTGGTTAGTGAGGGCACAGGGTCTGGTTTAGGTAACTGGCTTGATGCTGTTGCCATTTTCAGAGATCAGAAACAGGAGGAAGAGCAGGTTTGAAGAGGGAAGCTGAGGAATGTGGTTTGGTCATGCAGGGTTTGCGGTGCCATGTGAAGATGTCCAATAGCGCACTTGATTACATGGGTCCAGTGCTCAGAGGAGAGAGCTGGTCTGCAGATAGAGTGGCAGTCACCAGCTTGTAGCTGGTAATAGAAAGTGTTACCTGGAGTGACTTCTAAGGGTAGCAAATAGGCACAATGCCGAGGAGTACCCGCAACTGAGAGATAAACCCCAGGCAGGAACCCACAGAGGATACAGAGATAGAAAAGAAAGCCAAGGAGTGCTGATTCTAGAGAATCATGACTCTAAGGAAAACCAAGATGAACCTAAACACAGGCCCAGTTCTCAATACATTTTAATATAAGAAATCAGGAAAGGTCAAGAAATGGTAGGAACTGGGGCTAATGAAAATGAAAAAATACTTCTGCCTTAATATCTATAAGAGGGAAAGTGGGGAGAGATAGTGAGTGGTTGCTTGGGATTCAGGGAAGGAAATGGGGAATGTGGGAAATACTGTCAGTAGATATTACTTGTATTCCCTTAACTCAGTCATATGTGGAATATTTATTCCCTTAACATATATTTAGAGCCTACATACAGGACAGATTTCCTAGGGCAGTGGATGATACACAAGAAGTACGAGTTATATCTGCTTCCTGAATCTTGTGACCTTATCAGGGATGCAACACCTGTATCATAACATCAGTAGTGGAGGCAACATATGATGAGTACTAGGGGCTTATATAGAAAATAAGGTCTGTAAGAATTTGGAAGAGGGAGACATTAATTTTCACCATGTGTGTGGAACAAAAAGATAAGACACAGGGCCAGGCATCTAATGTTTGAGCTGACAAAAATTTTCACAGGTTTTGAATTGTTAGAAAACTACCTGCAAGGAAGATAGGCTCCTAGATTTATTCTCCTCCATGTCCCTTTCTGAACTCACCAGGGTTAATGCTCCATTTTTTCAGAAGTGCCTCTGGCTTCTGAAAGCAACATTCATCAGGGGGAGGAACAATTAGTGTTTGTCTCTCATTAGTAATAGAATCAACAGCTCAGGGAGTAAAAGCCAGCAGTGGCTTTTCAGTCACCCCTTCAACCCCCTAGGTTGTTCTGAGAAATTCCCAAATATCTTGTAGGAAGAACATGCAATATATTTAGCAACAAATTCCTCTTTGCCCTGAAGTATGCCAGAAACATACACTTTGAGAGCTCATGGAAAATACAGAGAACTTGTGGGTTTTGTTACTTGGCAACTGAGATCTGAGCTGTTAAAATAAGAAATTTACATTATTTTACAATTTTAAAAATGCAGTCCTTGTTATTTTTCTTTCTAGAAGGGGAAAAGTAATGTAGAGTCAATATCCTATTGTTTCAAAAAATCCACTTTTGTTGGATTGACTTTCCTGTGATTATATCCTTGTCATCCAAGTTAGATACCTTATAGGCTGGTGGTTTCCAGGTAAAGCTCAAGTCTGGCTAGAATTCCTAGAAATGCCGTGAGAAAACCAAGTCAATATTCAGAGAAGGAGGATCATTTTATCAGAGAAATAGGAATGCTCTCTTACATGTGGTGGTGGTGGGAGAGGACACTGAAGAGACAGAGATCAGAGCTATCATCCTGAGATTAGAGGGGAGACTCTTGCCTCTGCTCCACTACTGGGACTTAGACCTTCCTTCTTGCTGACCAGTCCCACCTCTCTTACTGCTGCCCTTACACTTTAAGATTGTCCTTGACTCCAGGACCAACACAGGAGGAAGTATCAGTGTGGTGCCCATACTTCCAAAATCACACCTTGAAACTGGTACTCTAACAAGAGTAAATGAATGATGAGGAAAATGGACAAAATATTTGACATAATTTCTTGGAGAAAATGAAATGGAGGATGCCTTTCTATATGAATTAGACTTGGTTGAATGCCCAACCTTGGGTCACCTGAAACTCTAAGGTGTAATTAAATATGTTGAGCACTTCTGGATTCAAGGGTACACATCTTACTACATCTCTTCTCCCATCCAGTGTTGTGATGAAAGTTTTGGTATTGTTGAAGAAGAGATCCTGCAATCAGATTGCACATCAGTGAGTCAATAAGAGGGGAACTCCTGGGGAAAAAACGTTCTGTTTTTAAACTGGAGTTAGAGCTAATCACAATCTTCTTCTCTGGCAGGGGTAATTCTTTTGAGTTTAGAAAATGGAGAAGCTAAGTAATGAAACTGAGATTTTGGTGTTAAATATTTCACAAGGAAATGGTCAATTCTGCCTTTACCGAGAACATCATAGAAAGCATTTTGTTCTGTATTACTTTATAACCATACTATAGTAAATTCATGAGAATGTACTTTTACAGTATTGACACATAGGCTAAAATATAAGCTTTGTTATTATTTTCACTGATATAGCCCCGACTACCCAGAATAGTTTCTGGTACATAATAGATTGGCAATAAATATTTGTTGAATAAATGGATTCTGAGTATTTGATGTATAGATAGTACAAAATTGAGTATTTTTTTCTAATATTTCATGGAATTAAATTCTCACTTGAATGGGTTGTATTTCTAGACAAAAATCTCAGATTATGGCCTTTGTAAATCACAAATTCTGAAATATTAGGTAATTTTTTTTGTCTGTTAACTGAAAGAAGTTTAACCATGTTCAATGAAATGTTATCTTTTCATTCTAAAAGCCAAAAAACCTATGAATGTAGATTATTTCTCAAACAGTTTTCACTTATAACATTCCATGATTTTTATAAAAACATACATATTTTGACACATATTTTATACCTTTGGAGACTGCTTTGGGAAATTCTAATCGAACAGTGCCAACTCATGTTTGGTGGGTTGTCCAGGGCATTACCACATATTGAAGAAATATTATCGACCTCTGAAGACTTTAGCTGACTATCTGCTCAGACAATCAATTAATGTGAACATACTGTTCATTAGTCATCTTCCAAGCATTGTACTGGCGCTGTTGCATTAAGCATATAGTTGAGAAGACAGACAAAAAACAGTAACTAATAATCACAGGTTGTGAAAAATTACCATCACAAAAAGAAATGGGGCCAAAGTAGAAGGTGAGCTATTTTGATAGGGAGGTCAGGGAAGGCCTTTCTGAGAAGGTCTCATCTGAGAGATGAGAAGGGTCAGCCATTTTCAGGAGGAAGGGGCAAGCATTTCAGGCAGAGAATACAGCATAAGCAAGTGAATCACACTTAGAACTTCTTGTATTTTCAGATAGAATGATAGTACGCCCAAGATTTGCTTTAAAATAGTTCAAGGGGAGGCTGGGGAAGGGGAGTATGTAGATAAAGAGCATTGGCCATATAGGGATGACCGTTGACACTAGGTAACTGGTAATAAAGATTTATTATCCTATGCTCTCTTCTTGGGTATGTTTGTAGTGTTTGACAATAAGATTTTTTTGAACTTCTTTTGTTTGTAGGTTCAGCTATTGTCTCATTTTGTTAGTTTCAGCAATGGGACCCTCTTTCATCATTCACTGTTTTTAAGAGTATTGGAACCACAGGTCTGAAGAGAGTTGTGTTAGATTTGATGGGGGGAGTCCAGTCATTTCTATAGCCCTTAGTATAGACCAATGTCTGTTGCAGAGGAGAAAGATTTTCATATATTTTTATGAAGTGAGAGAAAAATAATATTTAAGAAAGTTTGACCAAATTCTGTTGTTAAAATTCAATTTTTGGGAAGTATAATTTACATGAAATAAAGCTCACATATTTTAAATACACAGGTTGATGACACTGTGCAACTGTATCCTGATCCAAGTATAGAACACCTCCACTTCTTCAGAAAGTTCCCCTTTACCTTCCTGCTCAAGTCTCCCCTTCCTCACTTTAGAAAACCACTGATTTGATTTTTATTAATATCTATTTATTTTGGTTGTTCTATAATTTCATAGACTATAACCATACACCATGACTTTGTGCCATCTCCTTTCACTCAGCATACTGTCTGTGTGATTCGTTCTGCAGTGATGTGTAACAGTCATTCATCCTTACTGAGTTGGATACTCCATTGTATGGCTGTACCACAATTTATCCACTTGCTGTGGACATCAGGCTGACTTCTGGTTTGGACTGCTGTGGACAACACTTGTGTACAAGGCTTTTGTGTGCATATATGTTTTCATTTCTTTTGAGTAGATATTCAAGAGTGGAATTGCTGGGTCAAATAGTAAGTGTATTTTTAACCTTGTAAGAAACTTCCAAACTGTTCTTCGAGGTAGTTGCATCATTTTAACACTCTTACCAGCAATGTATGAGAATTCCTTTTGCTCCCCATTTTTGGCAATATTTCATCTTGCCAGTCTTTGATTTTAGCCACTCTAGTGGATATGAAATAATGTCACATAGTGGTTTTCATTTACATTGCCCAATGATTAAGGTTGAACATCTTTTCATGTGCTTATTGGATATTCATATATATTTTTGTGAATATATATGAATATTGGATATTCATGTATACTGATTATTGGATATTCATGTATACTGAAGTTTATTGACCTTTATGATAAATAGCATTATTTGTCTTAAATATTTTTTCCTCAATCTGCCTCTTTGCTTTCTTGATGTTTTAAGGAGAACAGGAGGATTTAATTCTAATTAAATCCAATTAAATTGATTTTATTTTATTTTTAGTGCTATTTCTGGCCTAACTAAAATACCTTTCCCTAACCAGAAGGCCATCAAACTTTTTTGGGTTTATTTCTGAACTCTCAATGTTGTTTCATCATCTTAATTGCTGTAGTTCATACTGAGTCTTAAAATTAAGTAGTGTAAGTTCTTCGATTCTGTTTGTCTTTTACAAAAAGTTTTCTTTTTCTTTAGATCCTTTGCATTTCCATGCACATGTTTAGAATCAGCTTGTCATTTTCTTAAAAAAAAAAAAAAAGACCTTCTGGGGATTTTGGTTGGGATTATTACACATTGATAAATTTGGTAAGACAATACTGAGTTTTTCAATCCATGATCATGGTATATATTTCCATTATTTAACTTTTTAAAAATGTCCCTGGCAATACTTATTGCTTTCTGCATAAAGATCATGAAGAGCTTTTGTTAAATTTTTATTTCTGTTTTATGTCATTTGATCCCATTGTACATGGTATTCTTTTAAAATCTTATTTTCCCTCATTTTTTTTCTCAATTTAGTTTTTTAAAATTTATTTTTAATTGGAGGATAATTGCTTTACAATATCGATTTAGTTTTTAGAAGGTCATTTCTAGCTTTATTATTTTGAGATGAATATGTTTGCAAACTTAACAAACCATGTCACTAGATTTTTCACGAATTATTTCTCACAAAAACATGGTTAAATTTACTCAATTTTATGGCAAAAAAACTGAGATACCATGAGGTAAAATAATTTAAACAAGCTGTGCAATGCACACAGTCCTTCCCAGTCTTTCACCAGGCCTCTCTTAGATGGAAGATAGTTGGATAGTTGTCACTGTGTTCCTATATACTGGAAATGGGAAGGAGATAGCTTTCTCCTTTATACTGATAATGTCCCTCAGTTCAGTCAGTCAGTTCAGTCGCTTAGACTGAACAGTTCAGTCGTTCAGTCGTGTCCGACTCTTTGCGACCCCATGAATCGCAGCACGCCAGGCCTCCCTGTCCACCACAGACTCCCGGAGTTTACTCAAACTCATGCCCATCGAGTCGGTGATGCCATCCAGCCATCACATCCTCTCTGTCCCCTTCTCCTCCTGCCCCCAATCCCTCCCAGCATCAGGGTCTTTTCCAACGAGTCAACTCTTCACATGAGGTGGCCAAAGTACTGGAGTTTCAGCTTCAACATCAGTCCTTCCAATGAACACCCAGGACTTATCTCCTTCAGGATGGACTGGTTGGATCTCCTTGCAGTCCAAGGGACTCTCAAGAGTCTTCTCCAATACCACAGTTCAAAATCATCAATTCTTCGGCACTTGGCTTTCTTCACAGTCCAACTCTCACATCCATACATGACCACTGGGAAAACCATAGCCTTGACCAGATGGACCTTTGCTGGCAAAGTAATGTCTCTGCTTTTTAATATGCTATCTAGGTTGGTCATGACTTTCCTTCCAAGGAGTAAGCGTCTTTTAATTTCATGGCTGCAGTCACCATCTGCAGTGATTTTGGAGCCCAAAACAACAAAGTCTGACACTGTTTCCACTGTCTCCCCATCTATTTCCCATGAGGTGATGGGACCAGATGCCATGATCTTAGTTTTCTGAATGTTAAGCTTTAAGCCAACTTTTTCACTCTCCTCTTTCACTTTCATCAAGAGACTTTTTAGTTCCTCTTCACTCTCTGCCATAAGGGTGGTGTCATCTGCATATCTGAGGTTATTGATATTTCTCCCGGCAATCTTGATTCCAGCTTGTGCTTCTTCCAGCCCAGCATTTCTCATAATGTACTCTGCATAGAAGTTAAATAAGCAGGGTGACAATATACAGCCTTGATGTACTCCTTTTCCTATTTGGAACCAGTCTGTTGTTCCATGTCCAGTTCTAACTGTTGCTTCCTGACCTGCATACAGGTTTCTCAAGAGGCAGGTCAGGTGGTCTGGTATTCCCATCTCTTGAAGAATTTTCCACAGTTTACTGTGATCCACACAGTCAAAGGCTCTGGCGTAGCCAATAAAGCAGAAATAGATGTTTTTCTGGAACTCTCTTTCTTTTTCGATGATCCAGCGGATGTTGGCAATTTGATCTCTGGTTCCTCTGTCTTTTCTAAAACCAGCTTGAACATCTGGAAGTTCTCAGTTCACGTATTGCTGAAGCCTGGCTTGGAGAATTTTGAGCATTACCCTACTAGCGTGTGAGATGAGTGCAATTGTGCGGTAGTTTGAGCATTCTTTGGGATTGCCTTTCTTAGGGATTGGAATGAAAATGGACCTTTTCCAGTCCTGTGGCCACTGCTGAGTTTTCCGAATTTGCTGGCATATTGAGTGCAGCACTTTCCCAGCATCATCCTTCAGGACTTGAAATAGCTCACCTGGAATTCCATCACATCCACTAGCTTTGTTCGTAGTGATGCTTTCTAAGGCCCACTTGGCTTCACATTCCAGGATGTCTGGCTCTAGGTGAGTGATCACACCATTGTGATTATCTGGGTCATGAAGATCTTTTTTGTATAATTCTTCTGTGTATTCTTGCCACCTCTTCTTAATATCTTCTGCTTCTGTTAGGTCCTTACCATTTGTGTCCTTTATTGAGCCCATTTTTGCATGAAATGTTCCCTTGATATCTCTAATTTTCTTGAAGAGATCTCTAGTCTTTCCCATTCTGTTGTTTTCCTCTATTTCTTTGCACTGATCGCTGAGGAAGGCTTTCTTATCTCTCCTTGCTGTTCTTTGGAACTCTGCATTCAAATGAGAATATCTTTCCTTTTCTCATTTGCTTTTTGCTTCTCTTCTTTGCACAGCTATTTGTAAGGCCTCCTCAGACAACCATTTTGCCTTTTTGCATTTCTTTTCCATGGGGATGGTCTTGATCTCTGTCTCCTGTACAATGTCACGAACCTCCGTCCATAGTTCATCAGGCCCTCTGTCTATCAGATCTAGTCCCTTAAATCTATTTCTCACTTCCACTGTATATTCATAAGGGATTTGATTTAGGTCATACCTGAATGGTCTAGTGGTTATCCCTACTCTCTTCAGTTTAAGTCTGAATTTGGCAATAAGGAGTTCATGATCTGAGCCACAGTCAGCTCCAGGTCTTGATAATGTCCCTAGAAGGGAACAAAACTTGAGGATGACTGGAGGAAAAAGGAGTGAGAGTTGTTGTCGTGATTGTCCAGAAAACGGGTATGAAGTGTGCTCCATTGTGTTTTTTTACAACAGTCACCTTGCACAGAGCCCACCTGGGGAGTCATGGTTCTTCCCCAGAAAGATCCTGATTCTCTGGGCTTAAGTCTAAGCATGTGACTTTCTAGTTGATTAAGTTTATTTATTTATTGTTTTGAGTTGACCAACAATTTCTATATGGGCTTCCCAGGTGGCTCAGGGGTATTGAATTTGCAGAAGGCATGGTTTCAGTCCCTGGGTTGGGAAGATCCCCTGGAGAAGGAAATGGCAGCTTACTCCAGTATTCTTGCCTGGAAAATCCCATGGACAGAGGAGCCTGGCAGGCTACAGTCCTTGAGGTCCCGAAGAGTCAGACATGGTTTAGCGACTAAACACTGACAAAACTAGTTCTATAGGGGACTTATAGTGATTTTTATTTTCTTCTCTAAAATTAAGATGGTACATTTTCTTGCTTTGATGCTTTGTAGAACTTTTATCAAGGATCAAATATTAAGGCTCACAAAAACCCTTTGTAAACAGCAAGGCTTTAGTGGAATGTCAAATATCAAATCTTTAAAAATGGAACCCTTTTTTAATGTCTAGGCAGAGAAATTTAATTACTAGTGACAACTGATTGTTGCTGTTGTTTTTAAATTTGGTACAGGAAGACGTGACAGAACAGGGCCTTAACATACGTTGAATAAATAAGCATTACTATCGTCCCTTTGCAAATAAGATACTGAGGTGCAAAGAGATCAACTTGCTAAAGGTTCTCCCATGGTTAAGGGTCTGATGTTAAAACTTTGCCTTGTCTACAGAGCAAATTGTCTAATTGAGAAAGTGAGTGTTGGAAATGGGCGTGCAAGGGTCGCACGGGGATACTTGAATAGGGGATGCAAGACAGTTTAGAACTCAGCAGAGGGCCACTTGGTTTGCTCCCTACTTTTCTTTGTATCACCGTCCCTGGGCACCACATTCATGTAGAGTCTCAAAGGGTCAAGGCAGTCCAAACTCTTTAACACAACTGGAATCACACATCCTAGATTATTATTGAGGTGTTTGCATAGATTTCAGTTTATTTACAGTGCCTGTACTGAAATTTATCTTTGGAAGTTGCAGTCAAATAATGTTTTGTAAGTCTCTCAATGTACTAGACTGGTAGTAAATGCTGGGTGGGAAGTCCATGATATAGTCACTAACCTCCAAAGCCTTTTCTCTAGATATGGGCACAAGACATACCCTAGGCAGATAATTCCCAGGAATATATAGGCTGTGCTTTAGGATACATAGACTATTATGCTCCAGGATACAGAGGGAGTTAAGAGCATGAGGGGGATTCTATGGGTAGCTGGAATCTCACTTGGGCTTTGAATTGGAAGAAAACAGGGAATATGTGTCTCCTGATAGGGAATGTGAGGGGATGGGGAGTATATGTTCTCTGCTTGAAGAACCTGAGGAGGTGCATGTGGTTGGAGACGTGCCTACTGTGTGGTGGTTAAGCACAGGGTTGGAGGGAGACTGCCTACGTCTTAATGGCCACCAGGGACTGTCTTTGAGGTTCTGAATATCTTTAGTTTTTTCATCTCCTATGAGCATGGGTGTACACACACACATACCTTCTCATCTGTGAAGTAATGGCAGTGATAGTGTTTATCTCGCGGTGTTACAGTGAGGATTCAGGGAAACAGGGCATGAAAGTACTTAGCACGCTGCCCGATACAAAGCCTGATGAAAATGAGAGCTGTTTTCATTACTTGGATGCCAGAGTAAAGCAGAATTTTGCTTGGCTTCTGTCCATCACCTTCCAAACTTACTTGCATTTGTAACCATGAGAAAGCTAGGGCTGCCATGACAAGATAACATAGACTAGGTGACTTAAACCACAGAAATTAATTTTCTTACAGTTTTAGACTCTAGAAGCTCAGGATCAAGATATTGGCAGGTTTAGTTTCTCCTAAGGCCCTTCCCTTGGCATGTAGACGGTCACCTTCTCACTGTGTCCTCGCATGGTCTTTTCTCTCTACGCAAACCTAGTGGCTCTCCCTCTTCTTATAAGGTCACTTGTCCGATTGGATTAGGGTCCACTCATATGACCTCATTTAACCTTAATTGCCTTATTAAAGGCCCCTTCTCCAAAGACAGCCACATTCTGAGGTACTAGGGGTTAAGGCTTCAGCATACAAATTTGGAGGGGGCGGGGACAAAATTCAGTGCCTCACTGTTACCGTTCCTACTTCTCTGCTTTCATGGTGTTATGTTTTCTTGTCAAGGTTAGTCCTTCTACATGGCCTCCATCCCATCAGGTATTGCCTCCTTCTTTTCCAGCGGCTTGATATTTGGGGCTTCATGTCATATCTCCTTTTGCTATTCATTTATTTATTTACTTATTTTTTAAAAAAGAGATGGATAACTATAAATCTTTCTGCCTTGCATATATACTATTTACTTTCTCCTGAGAGAAAGTTTCTCAGTTCAACTGAGAAAATGTTCTTTGTTTTAAGATTTTTATACCGTGCCAGTTAGGTAGGAGCAGGTGACATACTAGGTGTGTGTGGGTGTGCATGTATGTATGTGTAGGTGGGTGCATTTGGCAGTTAGCATGAAAATTTGGAAATCCTAGTTTATGTTTGGACAAACAATTTAAAAAATGCTTGCTCTTCAATTTAAAAAAGTATCAAAAATGGGAAACTCATCTAAAGAAAAAAGCAATCATTAAAATATAAATGCTGGGGAAGATTGCTTGTCTGTATTCAAAAGGCAGATCATTGCTTTTAAATAGAACAGAAAAGGGTAATGAATATTTCAAAGGGAATGTCAAATAAATGGGCACAAATGTATAATTTACAGCTCCAACATGGAAGAACAATTTAGAGTTTTCCTAGCAACAGGCGCTCTGATGAACAGTCAAGGGTGCAGAGATGCTGAGGCCTCTGCTCTCTCAGCTCCCCTCCAGTCTCACTGAATTCCTGCTATTTCAGACCCGCTGTAGACATGGTGTTAACTTAAACGGTACCCAGGGAAAAAAAAGCGCATGCTGTGTATGGAGAAAAGCCCAAGTTCTTCCTCTTTTTATGAGCTGCCAAATCTTGCTGCTGGTGTTTACATTAAGAGAGAAATGTGATATTAATATTTAGCTCACTCTGCAGAAATATGCATTTAAATAGGGGCAATTTCAGCACACAAGCTCCAGAGGAAGATCTCTGTCTCTGTCTCTCTTTCTCTCTCACGCACATGCACACACACACATGCACGGAGAATGTTTTCTGGCTCCCATGGCTAAGAACTTTCAATTAAATGTGGAGCATAACACATGGCCAGCAGAAGGAGGGGACCCGGCAGAATGGCAATGATTACAGCCACAGGGTAGGCCCGGCGTGCAGGAGAGCTCTGTGAACCCTGCTGGAGATGGAGGTCCCACATCCACAGCTGCAACATCAAAGAATCCTGGTGACCTAGATTCAGCTATAGATCAGGGGCTGCTTTGGCCTGCGTGGCCACCACCAGGCCAGCAGCCTGCTGCAGTTTCACGGGGTTGCCTGGCAAACAGCGCTGACCCATTTCACCATGACAACCCAGGCTGCTCTGCTAGAGCCCAGTGCACAGGGTGACACTTGCTGCTGGCATTTTAAAGATTTCAAAATTAAGTTTACTCAGAGTTTCTGAAAAACACACTTAGAAAACCCAACCAAAGCTGACATTCTTTGACGGTGGTGGGAGAGATGGAGAAATGTGAGAAAGTTGTTGTTAGTCTTTTCCATGTTCTGAACTGTCGGCAAATCTATCCATTTTATGTTTTACTCAGCCAATAGCATTGTAATAAATATGTCTCCAACCAAAGTGAATTGATAAACAGAGAATAAGTAGGTGAAAAAGCTAAGGGATCAACTTCCATGGCCATATATATCCTGCTCTATTAAAATAGAGTATATAGAAACCTATAATTTTAAATCTCCTGATAAATAAATGGAAGTATTAAATGTGGATTTATTATAGCTTTAGCTCAATCTTGAACTGCACAGAACTGAGTTTCATTGGAGAACTAAAATAGTATGCCCCACAGGGGGGAAAAAATGGGTCTGTGCTTTGGTAAATTCCATTTAGTAAGTGCAATTTAGGAAAATCATGGCCTGGTTTGTGCATGTGATTGCCTTGAAATACAACCTCTGCTTTTTTTTTTTTTTTAATTGACAAAAACCATAGCACAAAATTGAAAGCATTTTCAGGTCTTTATATTGAAATCCATGCATCATTCTCAAAACTACTTTTTTGGTTGTTGTTAAAATTAGCTCAGGAGATTAAACCTCAGAACTTTCTCAGTGATCTTGGTTGTTCCCTATGCGGAGAAAATAAAATCAAAACAGGCCAAAGAGTTGTTTCATATGATGCAGAGTCTATTCCCAGTGACTGATCCTATCCATGAGCCGTGTAGGTTTTAACTTGAGGATGATAGTCATACAAAGTCTTGACTTTCAAAGAGGGGAAGGGAAAGGATAGCCATAGCTTGGCATTGGAGAATCAATCCAATACCATTTATGGAGACATGGAATAAAACTATAGAGTATCTTTGTAAAATAAATGAGCCATTCACCCCCTTCATAACAAAGATGCTAAGAACTTTTCCTCATTCTCTCTCAGTCAGAATTTTCCTTCAATGCTTAAAAAGGTTTCTTTTTCTCTTGGAAGAGTTCAGTCTACTTTCCAGATCCCTACTGTCTCAGAGTCCTCCAGGAGCAGTCTCCATCCTTTGTGAAAGAATTGACTTCTTGTTAGAAAAGCATTTAACCGTTTGCAATCATGCCACGCTTTATCCCAAGGTCCCCTGTCGTCCAAGGGTTTGTTAAGTTAACTGAACATCTAATACGTTGTTGCAAACTAGATCAGAAGTTAGAAAGCAAATGCTGTTTGAGGACAATAGTGGCTGTGGAATCAATCATTCAACTTTCAAGGACAATTAAAGATGAAAATTAGTTATCCAAAATACCAGAAAGATATTAATAGTCACTCATGGGCAAAAATGGAATTGTAAGTAGGATAATCATATGTTATAGCTTGCCTGTCATCTTGATATAATTAGAAATGGTGGCCTTTTTGTATCCTCATTTGAATGATAAATTACATGGCCTTCCCAGTAATTTTTCAGTTGCTTCCTTCAGTGTATTTCTACAGTTTAGTTTGCTGTCTTTTGTTGTTGTTGATTAGTTGCTAAGTCGTGTCCGACTCTTTGTGACCCCATGAACTGTAGCCAACCAGGCTCCTCTGTCTTTGGGATTTGCCAGGCAAAGAATACTGGAGTGGGTTGCCATTTCCTTCTCCAGAAGATCTTTCTGACCCTGGGATCAAACCTGCATTTCCTGCATTGCAGGTGGATTCTTTACCACTAAGCCACTATGGAAGACTTCCTGTCTACAACTATGATTTTATCGGGAAGAGGGTTATCTTTAAGGCCTAAGGTCACCACCTCTTCGCAGAAGTTCCACCACTTTCACATGATACATTTGGTCATGATCTTGTATCCAGGAGTGACTGTAACCTCCACTGAGAAGTGAGAAGGTTCAGATTAGTGTCTTGCTCTCTATAAGGTAATCCTCTATATGCCCTGCTGTTGCCGCTGCTGCTAAGTCGCTTCAGTCGTGTCCGACTCTGTGCGACCCCATAGACGGCAGCCCACCAGGCTCCCCAGTCCCTGGGATTCTCCAGGCAAGAACACTGGAGTGGGTTGCCATTTCCTTCTCCAATGCATGAAAGTGAAAAGTGAAAGTGAAGTCGCTCAGTCGTGTTTGACTCTCAGCGACCCCATGGACTGCAGCCTAGCAGGCTCCTCCGTCCATGGGATTTTCCAGGCAAGAGTACTGGAGTGGGTGCCATTGCCTTCTCTGTCTATATGCCCTACTCTCCACAATTACACGCATCCATTTAACCTTCCCCACCTTCAGGGTTCTTGCTCATCTCTCCTGTTCCTTTTCAAGGCCTTACGTTCTCAGATTCTCCACTAGCATCCATCTGCAAATAATTGATAAGAGCTTTAAAAGTTTGCTTTTTGGAGGGGAGGGTTAGTTGAAATTGTAAAAGGAGGAAAGATGTGAAAGACAGAAAACTTCCTTGGTGGAATTTTGGCATTCATCCTTGAAATCATACTGCTCAGACAGCTTCTCGTTTACTTTTACATCTAAGTCATCAAAGTCAGTGAAGGCAATAGACAGGTGATCAGCAGGACTCCCCAGTGTAAATGATCTGAAACATTTAGGTAGAAAACAGCCCTCTCATATCAAATACTTTCATTTCTTGGGCTATGAAGCCATGTTATCAGTTCAGTTCAGTCACTCAGGCATGTCCGACTCTTTGTGACCCCATGAATCACAGCACGCCAGGCCTCCCTGTCCATCACCAACTCCCGGAGTCCACCCAAACCCATGTCCATTGAGTCAGTGATGCCATCCAACCATCTCATCCTCCGTCGTCCCCTTGTCCTCCTGCCCTCAGTCTTTCCCGGAATCAGGGTGTTTTCAAATGAGGCAGCTCTTTGCATCAGGTGGCCAAAGTATTGGAGTTTCAGCTTCAACATCAGTCCTTCTAATGAACACCCAAGACTGATCTCCTTTAGGATGGACTGGTTGGATCTCCTTGCAGTCCAAGGGACTCTCAAGAGTCTTCTCCAATACCACAGTTCAAAATCATCAATTCTTCAGTGCTCAGCCTTTATAGTCCAACTCTCACATCCATACATGACCACTGGAAAAACCATAGCCTTGACTAAATGGACCTTTGTTGACAAAGTAATGTCTCTGCTTTTTAATATGCTGTCTAGGTTGGTCATAACTTTCCTTCCAAGAAGTAAGCTTCTTTTAATTTCATGGCTGCAATCACCATCTGCAGTGACTTTAGAGCTCAGAAAAATAAAGTCAGCCACTGTTTCCACTGTTTCCCCATCTATTTCCCATGAAGTGATGGGATCAGATGCCATGATCTTAGTTTTCTGAATGTTGAGCTTTAAGCCAATTTTTTCACTCTCCTCTTTCACTTTCATCAACAGGCTCTTTAGTTCTTCTTCACTTTCTGCCATAAGGGTGGTGTCATCTGCACATCTGAGGTTATTGATATTTCTCCCGGCAATCTTGATTCCAGCTTGTGCTTCCTCCAACCCAGCGTTTCTCATGATGTTCTCTGCATAGAAGTTAAATAAGCAGGGTGACAATACACAGCCTTGATGTACTCCTTTTCCTATTTGGAACCAGTCTGTTGTTCCATGTTATATGTTTCTGAAAACAGCATTTATGAGAAAGCAAACATAGATCCAGAATGTGTTTATCATTTCATACTTGGAAGACAGGAAACATTTGAGATTAGTGTAATATGATGCCAGGATTTTTGATATAAAAGAACAATGTATGCACGCCATATTTAAGTCACTTCCTTAATTAAATTGGCATGCAGCTAGCAATCTAATTGCGTGGTAATTACTTTTTATTGTGTGAGGGGAAGAGTCTTATATATAAATACATTCTGGTGAATTGTTTCCCATAGAACAATTTTAGAAAAATATAGGGTAGATATTTCATTAGATCATTCAAAATCCTTCTGATGTCTGTGATATTATTTCCCTTCCACCCTTCATCACTGATTCATTAGGTTTTATGGTTTCCCTTGCCCCAAGGTATTTAAGAACTAGTGAAAACATTATCTTTGCAAATGCTTTCAGACATCTAGCTCAGAATTTCTGCACAGTGTTAATGGAATTCATTATCTAGACATGCACTGTCTTGTAGACTGAATCATCATTGTGAATTGACCATGGGTTCATTTATGCTTTAACTACAAGCATCATTTAATGATGCAAATGACCAGTCCATTTCTGAAATACTGGAGCATCCATCAATGGTAAAGATTCATTTGCCCTGACTGGCAAAAACTATGGTATTAGGTTGAGAATATTTTATTCCTAATGCAAGTAGGACACATATGAGGATTTGGTCCTGGTATCATCTTCCCCTGGGAATTTTCATAAGAAATGGCTCATAGCATGATGTGTTCACAGTCTGTATTAGTTATCTTATTGACAGAATGGTTTTTCATTCTTTTAAAAAAAATCATGGTCTTTCTTTTTTTCCTTAAAGCTATGTTTTAATCTATATTATTAATTCAGTCACTCAGAGAGCATCCAATCAGTAACATCATTCTCTTTCAACATGACATTGTTCCAGATATTGTGTCATGCAAGATATGACTTCTGCCCTCCTCTAGGTTGCAGTCTGGTGGGAGGGTTAATACTTACACAGGTAGTATTCCTGGCAGCAATGACAGGCTATATGAATACATGATGAAGACTGTATGCTCCAGAAATGTGATATAGAAGATATTCTGGCTGTAGTGGAAATAATATTTGAAGCTAAAGTATGTAGACTTCCTTTTGGTAAAGATTAGAAAACCATGCTTGGCTAAGAAGCCACAGCATAAGTAACAGTATGGGCACTAGAAGGGCATTCTGTGATCAGAAAAGTATCTTTAAAAAGTTGCATGTAGAGCTCAACCTTGAGTAATAGAGCTGGAAACTGGAAGAATAGTTGGGAGCCAGATATTAAGCCTAAGTGGTTTGGTCTAAATTCTAGGCAGTGAAGAGAGAGTGAGATTTTAAGTAGGAGCTTGGTGACTTCTCTGTGCTTTAAGAAAATGATTAAGGGTTGTTTTCAGGATGAACCACAGGAGGGAAGAAGGTCAGTTGGTAAACTGCAACACTCAAGGTGTGATGTGATGAGTTGGAAAGGAGGTAGTAGCAATATGAATAAAAGGAAGAGAAGATGCGGAATGTGGGAGTGTTATTTTATTTCCCTGGGGAATTGAGTTTGTGTTGATTAGTAAACCAATAAAATCAGTTATGTTTCTGCTAAGACTTCAAAAAATGTGCAACTTATTTTGTCCATGATTTACTTATGAAACAAATTCAGTCAGTGATTTAAAAAACGTTAATCAAATGATAGATAATGATTATCATCTTAAGTCCAATATGCTTCCTTTTGCAACCTTCCACTCCCTACACTCTTCGAGAGCATGGGCGCATTATGGACATTACCTGTTCAACCTTCCCCCATCCCTCTGATGAAGCATTTCTGTTTGAAGATGGAGAAGCTACAGCACAGAAATTTTAAGTATACAGGAAGGCACAAAGGCAATATTCCCACTAAACCAATTTTCTTTAGCAAGAGACAGATTAGGATGGCTCTAAGTGGCAGTTAGTTAATAGTGAAATAATTTGAGCAGGTCAAATTTTTGATGAAATGTCTAATGGGGAATAATTAAGGTTAAGTATATATGGAGGACTGGGATTTGTCTTCTAACAAGGAACCGTCCTTAATTGCTAAACCTGGCATGGATAATTTAGGATGTTTAGGACAATGACATTGGATTGTTGTCTTGAATCCTCTGGAATAATTTTTATCTTCTTAGTCAAATTTACAAAAAAAAAAAAAAAAAAAAAGGCTTGTTAATACTTGACATTGCATTGAGTAGGTTCCAGTCGACTAGCTGCCTACATAGGACTAGGCTATGTAGGAATTATCCTTGACTCATCAATGGGAGGAGACAATCATGAAATCAGATAGAACATAAACTGTAGTTGAATGCAAATTTTGAAAGCATTACTGAATATACATCCTAGTAAATTACACTAGGAAGCAATGATTTAATTGAACCAACTGTGGAAATGCACTGGTTATACATTGTATATTTGTGTATCTATCTGGGTATATAAAACTTCTGATTTTGCATATGTATATGATGAAGTAGGAACAGGGAGAGAGAAGGAAAAGGAGAGATTTTACCCAAAAGTGGAATTTTCTGAGTATTTATGCTTAAACTATCTTTTTCTTAAACTACTTAAAGACCTATTATCCTTCACTGTTTGAAATAGAACTCATCCTTTTAAGGTTTTATTTTATTCATTTTTATTTGTACAGAGTTGCCAATTAAGGTTGTATTCTACTGTGCTATGACTTTATCCCAAATGACAGAATCATTGGACTTTGAAAGCTGACATGGGGGAAGAAGAAAAAAAAGGAAATGTTTATACCTCCTCATTTTGACATGGCTCCTTCAGAAATCTGATACTAAATATCTTCCTGCATCTGGGGGAGAGAAGAAAGAGGCCATACAGGCATTCTGTACATAATGTTGAAATAAAACCCTCTATTGTCCACCAAGACAATAGAACTAGTCTATAATAATGTAGTACAAGTAGAGCAGAAACTACACAAACCAGCAATGCAATCTTTGTTCCAGTGTAATCTTCCATATCAACCATTGACAATCCCCAGAGGTAAGAGAAAGGCCTTTCTCCTATTTCCCATACATAACTCACCACCCCTCCTCTCTCTCTCCTTGCTGTGTAGGAAGCAGTGTAATAAGGCTCCCTTTGGGGATGGCTAAACATGTTTGACAACATAGGAACTGTCCCAAATAGTGGCCAAAATCTCCAACTAAGCCCAAATGCTTTGTATGGATAAATAAAGTAGTTAGCCTCATTGTCTTTTTCAAAGTCTGCAGGTGTTTCCTTTGGTGGGAAGAGAAGTAGAAATACTGAGAAGTATGATGATCCAGGGGTGCTCACAATCAAAGGGCTCCTTGGGAAGATAGTATTTCAACTTTTATCTAGAAAGACAGTATCTTTCTATAGGAGTATGAAGCAAAGACACAAACATGCCTATAACAAAATATCCAAGAAGGTCAGGAGAAGACAGAGCACTGAATACACTGAGACTGACACAGAATCAACTGTTCACTAATAGTTCACTACTCCCTGGCCCTCTGCGAGGTAGAGGTACTAGGTGGCTACCGCATGAATGAATAAGATTAGTGTGCTGCCCTCCACATGGAGCTTTCATTCAGAGTGGGCATTCGACCCAAACACACAGATAGGTATCAAATAAATTGTTGGTATTGTTCAGTTGCTCAGTCATGTTAGACTCTTTTGTGACCCCATGGACTGCAGCTTGCCAGGCTCCTCTATCCAGGGATTTCTTAGGCAAGAATACTGGAGCATGTTGTCATTTCCTACTCCAGGGTATCTTCCTGACCCAAATATCAAACCCATGTCTCTTACATCTGCATTGGCAGGAGGGTTCTTTACCACTGAGCCACCAGGGAAGCCCCGTCGGATAGATATCTCCTAGTATTTTTCCTGAACCTAGCCACATTTGAGCCCCTAAAATTGCTTGAGTTTGTCTGTAGTTAGTCTTGCTGAAACCCATGACTTCAAGTTATATGCAAAAGTCAGAAACAATTAATTCCCCAAACATGTCATGCCTTTTTACAACCATAAAATTAACCTTTTGTTTAAGAGAAAACTCAATCTGTTAAAAATGTTTTATGAATGAGAGAAACTAGTCTGTAAAGATAAGACCATTAAGAATTGTGAAAGCAATCACAATAGGATGATTGCATATTCAAAAAAAAAAAAAATTGAAAGGACTTTGGAAGAAACTTGTTTATGCTGTTATCTTTGCTTTATTGGAGAACAAAAGGGATAGAAAGGCTCACAAAATTCATAATCTCTTGACATCCTACCCTTCTCATGCTGGAAAGACTGGTCCTACATCTTTTAAGTGCACTTTTCATTTTGGTACATGTCTCAAGGGTCTGTCACATAGAGATATTCAATACTCCATAAAAGGTGGAGGGAATATACTAGTGAATAAAAACAAGGACCCTGATCTCATAAACTTTATCATCAATAGTGAAGACATACAATATATATATATATATATGTATATATATATATATGTATATTTGAGGAGAAGATGTTGAAAAGTCCAGGATATATGGAGATATTTACGCAATTGTTAAGTTGTTGAGTGGCTGTTTTACATAGAGCTATCAGGGAAAGGCTCTTTAGTCAAGGGACATTTAGCTGAAACCTGCATGATGTGAGGGAACATGCTAAGTAGATATCTGGGAACAGTGGCTCTAGACAGAATAAACAGCAGATGCAAGGGCCATGGGACAGGAGTCTCTAGTGTTTTTAATGTTCTGCAGTCAGTGTACCTGTAAGAAGCAGATGGAGGGTGCAGAAGAGAGTGGGAGGAGATGTGGTCAGAGAGGTGAAAAGGGTGATTAGATAGATTATGAATGGGTCTTTTAGGCAACATAAGGAGTTTGAATTTTATTCTGAATGAGATGGGGAATTTTTCCAGAGTGTAAAATGAATCTGAGAGAAGGACATCCATACTTCAAAAATAATCTTGAACAAAGATCATTTTGTTTACACCAAGAAAGTTTGGGTTAGGTCTCCAAAATAATATTTGGATTTTAAGGCATTTAATCATTGGAAAAATTAATCAAAAAACAATACTAAGCCTCATTCCCTAGAGATATTTAGGAAAGGCCGGTGTTTATTTGACATAAACTACCATCTAGAAAACAGGATCAATGTGCTTTCCCCTCTCCTAGCCATTTAAGCTAATTCACAGTCAATTTGATTAACCACATAATCAAACAGATTTAGTAATTAAGACCACAGGAAAACTGGAATGCATTCAGCTCTTCAACCTATTGTTTTTCATCAGTAGGTACTTCCCAGGGGAAATATCCATTTGACTGTCTCTAGAATGCTGGTTCTGCTTTATTTAGACCATGAACAACTTCAATAGATCTTCAGTTATTTATTCTAAAAAAACAAAAATTGTTTTTGAGATAATACCACGAGGGGCTGGACATGATGGCAACTTGGGATAATGTGCAATTTAATACCAAATTGATATTTTAAAAATATTAGCCCAATACTCATCATAGTGAGAATGCAGAGAAACAAATTGTCTTTTATTAAATGATGTATACAAACCTGGTTCTTACCAGTTACTACCTTTCACTGCTCAATAAGAACACTCTGCTAAAAACAATTAAGTAAAGCTTTTCTTTTTCTGTGTTTTTTTTCTCCTTTCATCTGTGGTTTTTCTGTTTTTTTTTTTTTTAATCTGTTTTTATTTATTTGGCTGCTCTGGGTTGTAGTTTTGACAAGAGCGATCTTTAGTTGCAGCATGTAGGAACTTAGTCCCCTGACCAGGGATTGAACTCAGGCCCCCTGCTTTGGGAGCCTGGAGTTTTAGCCTCTGGACCACCAGGAAAGTCTTTCTTCTGCACTTTTTCAAAGCTTCAATTTGTTGATGGCATGGTGAAGTGTTTAATACTTAGATAATAAAGCATTCCTGTAATAAGCACTGTGCTGAACAATTTTTAATGTCAGAATTCAGCTGTCTGTGATCTTCAGTTGAAAACCACCATGCAGTTTCTCCAAGATACTCAACTACAAGAGTTTTACCCTAGTAAGGAACATTTCCCTTTCTTTTTTCCTCTCAAAGGCAACGAGAATGGGATCAGTGCACATCTCAGCCCAGGCTAGGTCCCCAGCCTGGATACAGATCAACCAATTTGGTAACAAAATGAAGGATCTCCCTAAGTTCAGTTCAGTTCAGTCACTCAGTCATGTCCAACTATTTGCAACCCCATGGACTGCAGCACACCAGGCTTCCCTGTCCATCACCTGGAGCTTACAACTCATGTCCATCGAGTTGGTGATGCCATCCAACCATCTCATCCTCTGTTGTCCCCTTCTCCTCCTGCCTTCAATCTTTCCCAGCATCAGGGTCTCTTCCAGTCAGTCAGTTCTTTGCATCAGGTGGCCAAAGTAATGGAGTTTCAGCTTCAGCATCAGTCCTTCCAATGAATATTCAGGACTGATTTCCTTTAGGATGGACTGGTTGGATCTTCTTGCAGTCCAAGGGACTCTCAAGAGTCTTCTCCAATACCGCAGTTCAAAAGCATCAATTCTTTGGTGCTCAGCTTTCTTTATAGTCCAACTCTCACACCCATACATGACTACTGGAAAAACCATAGCCTTGACTAGATGGACCTTTTTGGCACAGTAATGTCTCTGCTTTTTAATATGCTGTCTAAGTTGGTCATAGCTTTTCTTCCAAGAAGTAAGCGTCTTTTAATTTCATGGCTGCAGTTACCATCCTCAGTGATTTTGGAGCCCAAAAAATGAAGTCTCTCAGTTTCCCCATCTGTTTGCCATGAAGTGATGGAACCAGATGCCATGATCTTAGTTTTCTGAATGTTGAGGTTTAAGCCAACTTTTCACTCTCTCTTTCACTTTCATCAAGAGGCTCTTTTGTTCTTTGCTTTCTGCCATAAGGGTGGTGTCATATGCATATCTGAGGTTATTGATATTTCTCCCGGCAATCTTGATTTCAGCTTGTGCTTCACCCAGCCTGGCATTTCTCATGATGTACTCTGCCTATAAGTTAAATAAGCAGGGTGACAATATATAGCCTTGACATACTCCTTTCCCGACTTGGAACCATATATTCATTTAAGATAGTGGAGTAGAAGGACATGCGTTTTTCTTCTCCCGTGAGAACTCCAAAATTACAACTCACTGCTGAACAATTGTCAACAGGAGAATGTTGGATCCCACCAAAAGAGATAGTCCACATCCGAGGGCAAAGGAGAGCCCCCAGCAAGATGGTAGGAGGGGTGAAATTGTGTTTAAAATCAAACCCCCTACCCACCAGAGATGCTCAGAGGGCTCAAAAAACCTTGTGTGCACCAGGACCCAGAGACCCCACAGATAATGAGCCAGAACTGTGTTTGAGTGTCTCTTGCAGTGGGACGGGTCAGCAGTGGCCTGCTGCAGGGGCGGGGGCTCTGGGTGCAACAGACCTAGGTGTGGCATAAGCCCTCTTGGAGGAGGTCGCCATTAATCCCACCATAGAGCCACCAGAATTTACACAGGACTGGGGAAACAGATTCTTGGAGGGCACAAACAGAACCTTGTGTGCACCAGGACCCAGGAGAAAGGAGCAGTGACCCCACAAGAGACTGACCCAGACTTGCCTGTGAGTGCCCAGGGGTCTCCAGTGGAGACGTGGATCTGGGGTGGCCTGCGGCAGGGTCAGGAGCACTGAGTGCAGCAGTGTGTGCGGGAGGTCGCCGGTATCTTCATTACCTCCACCATAGTTTGGTCTCAGATCAAACAACAGAGAGGGAACACAGCCCTGCCCATCAACAGAAAATTGGATTAAAGATTTACTGAGCATGGCCCCGCCCATCAGAACAAGACCCAGTTTCCCCCTCAGTCAGTCTCTCCCATCAGGAAGCTTCCATAAGCCTCATCCTTATCCATCTGAGGGCAGACAGAATGAAAACCACAGTCACAGAAAACCAACCAAACTGATGACATGGACGACAGCCTTGTCTAACTCAATGAAACTATGAGCCATGCCATGTAGGATCTCCCTCAATTCAGTTCAGTTCAGCTCAGTCGCTCAGTCATGTTCAACTCTTTGCGACCCCATGAATCGCAGCACGCCAGGCCTCCCTGTCCATCACCAACTCCTGGAGTTTACTCAAACTTACGTCCATCGAGTCGGTGATGCCATCCAGCCATCTCATCCTCTGTTGTCCCCTTCTCCTCCTGCCTCCAATCCCTCCCAGCATCAGGGTCTTTTCCAATGAGTCAACTCTTCGCATGAGGTGGCCAAAGTATTGGAGTTTCAGCTTCAGCATCAGTCTTTCCAATGAACACCCAGGACTGATCTCCTTTAGGATGGACTGGTTGGATCTCCCTAGACAACCTCTAATGTCTTTTCAAGGTCATGGCCCTCAACTGCCTTTACCCATCACTACTTCCCAGAGGAACCACATCCCTCATCCTTTCCCCAGACTTTATTTCCCCAGCTCAGCTTTCTAACACATTGTCTGTCACATGTGGAGGTGGGTGGGATAGCATGGAGGAGAAGGGAAGGAGCCCCTTAGATTGTTTTCTAAAATCATTTTCTCTAAAAGTTCTGTCCAAACAGTAATATTTGCAGTGGGAGCATCTAGAGTTACCATTTGGAGAGCAGAAGTCAGCATTGTAGCTCCGAGCGGAATTGCCATGATGCTCCTGCTGAGGTCCAAGCCTTATGAAGGGGAGGGAGGGTAGAAGGGACTGGCTCCTCTGAAAAGCACATTTCCTGTTAATAACAGCTTCCTCATACTGAGTGCCTATAAGGAGTTATTTAATTTAATCAGCCTAATCATTCTATGATGTAGCTATTATTATCATCTCTATTTTACATGTTAGGAAATTGAGATGTGGGAGGCTTAAATAATTTATCCAAGGTCACACAGTTAGACAGTAGAAGACAAGCAGTCAAACCAAGGGCTCTTTGTATTCGCAGTTTGTATCCTTTCCACTATATGAACTGCTTCTTGGTTCAGACTTCTCTGGGGGAAATGGTAGAAGAATTCAGTAGTCCAGTGATTCCAGGCTTCGAGGCACAGAGAGTAACCTTTCCACTGTACGTGCAATTGGGGTGCAATGGATGTGGGTAGGTCCACGTGTGGCAAAAAGAGAGGACTGATTATTCCTTCCCTGTGCCCCAAGAAGCTCTTTGGTAGTCCATCCCACCCCAGTGGCATTGCGAGGCAGTGTTGGTGACCTTCCTGCAGTGACACAGATATGGGAAACACAGACCCTGAGGGGAGCCTGGTTGACAGGTAACTCCTCTGTGACTCAGCCCCTTACTCGTTACATAAACTCAGAAGCCCAGACAAGCCCCCAGCCCCCACACATCATGGCACCAGGGAGATAACCCCACCTGCAGCTGAAATCCCACCTTCTTGAGAGGAAGCTGATTAGCGCAGCACATTCCCAGTGCCTGACCGAGGCCACACAGAGGGGAAAATAACCATTCTTCCCTCAGCAGATGAAACCTGAGCCTTGTATTTCACTCTGCTAATCACCAAGTAAACAGGCTCTTTTATGCTAGTGTCTGTGAGGGCTACTTCCCACACTGCCTCCTTCTTCCCTGCCTGCCTGCCTGCCTGCCTGCTCTCACCAAAATATCAGCAGCATCACGGGGCCACCGTAGCCCCAGAGGAGCCCCACTGTCCTGGGGCCTGTGCCATGTTCCACAGAGGCCCAGGCTTAGGGACTTCTATTTCCTCCTAGGGCCAAACCACCCCTTTGGTGTGCAGTATCCATGAGCTGCTTTGGCAACTACAGAGTCTCTGTCAGTGGTCTCTGTAGAATTTTCCTGGATTCCAGAGTTTCCTACCCCTGTTGGTTCATGGTGAATTCACTGGCAGCCCTGACTGCTTGAGAATAACTCTTGGTTTTCTTCAGGTTTCTTCCTTGTCCAGCACAGGCCAGTTCATGAAGCAGTTCGCACACACGGGTGCCAGATTTATAAAGTGTGAATTGAATTCTGCCCTTGGCCTTCTCTGCCCAATTCCCCCAACTTTCCTATTGTAGCTTCTCTTAAAACACAGTCACATTTCCTTTCTAAAGCCCTAGGAAATCCTGCCAGATTAACAAATGGGGGGAGGGGGAAGGATGATTTCTTATGCATTTTCATATGTAAGCTATAAACAGTCCCTGTTCTTTGTGATCTTCCTTACAGAGTGCCTATGAACCAGGGTAGTTATCATGCTTCAGGTTTTCTAAGAGTAAAAGCAGAGACCATTCCTTTTTTTTTTTTCACTACTGCCAACAACCAAACCAAAACAAAAAAACAAACCCAAATGAAGTGAATTGGAAATGAAGTCCAAGAAGCAGAGGCCTTCTGTCTTTTAGCTCAACACTTGGTGATTTGCTTGATTATGCTTCCCTCGGCCTCTCTCTCAAATCTCAGAGGCGCAGACTCATTACCCCATTAGGATTTGGCTGGGGAGCCTGAAGGGACAACGAGAACAGAGACGAATCTGGTTAGGCTGCCAGAGCTAACAACCTCTTGTGTGCAATAAAACCAGACAGCATTTTTGATGGACCACATTCTCATTGCATTTGAACAGTCTTGGAAAGCTTCCATGGCTGCTGATTTCAAATAAGAAAACATGCCATAGGGAAGCAGGGCAAAGACATGTTCTCCAGGCTTGCCTCTAACACATGTGGACCCAGTGTAAGCATCCAGTTGGAGGTGCACAAGCCATATGCTGAAATACTTAAAAGTTATGGTTCAAGCTTGAAAACTGTTTCGATAAAATGTAAAATACATTCTACTCTCCTTCTGTGATAAACATGTTTTTATTGATCATCTAGTGGCTGGGTTCAAACTTGAATTTCTCTGACTCCTTGGAGTTTCATTCTGGATCACAGTGGTCAGGGAGAGCTGGCCTCTTAGTGCCCAGCACACTGTCCTTGGTCCCAGGTCCACACCCTTCTCTTCACATTCTGGCTCCACATTGCAATGTGTGTGGCCTCACAAACTCCTGCTGGACCCTCTACCTCATGTTTCCAAGTCCCACCTACACTCCCACCATCAGTCCCCCCAGGGCCATTCCTTGGCCTAGAGATGTGCCCACTTTGCACTCAGGCGCACAGTCCCAGGAAAGAGGCCTCATACAGTTCCTGGATATTGACTCTGGCTGGTTGGAAAGGGAATTCCAGGGTCCTGGGAAACTGAAGTATGATTGAGGGTATGTGTCGGGATTGGGGGGAATATCTTTTTGACCCCATGGACTCTTCATCCCATTAAGAGAGCTGCTGTTAAAAGATGAGGTTGGACACAATTGTAAGATGCAGGGTACAGAAGAGTTAGCCCTCTCGCTTGGATTTATGGATCGTGCATATAACATTGATCCTTTATAGGAGGATGTTTCCTTTAGAAAGTGAATTCCTGCTACCATGACCACTACAGTATAGCAGATGGAGATTCATCAAAATAATGTGCTCTTAGCTTCATAAACTGGATTGTAATGAATGTATACCTATGATGGTCCTCTATTATGGATTGCATAGTGATATCACTCAAGGAAGATTTCTATGACCCCACACATAAAGATTCTGATTGAATTTGGTTTAGGGTGGAGTCCAGGCACATGTATTTATTTTTTAATCTTTTTCTAAAAATTGAAGTGTAGTTATACTCCATTTATAGTTATAAAAATATTTGCTGTATTACTTGTAACATTTTATACAGAATAGTTTGTACTTCTTCAGTCAGTTCAGTTCAGTCACTCAGTCATGTCCGACTCTTTGCAACCCCATAGACTGCAGCACACCAGGCTTCCCTGTCCATCACCAACTCCTAGAGCTTCCTCAAACTCATATCCATAGAGTTGGTGATACCATTCAGCCATCTCATCCTCTGTTGTCTCCTTCTCCTCTTGCCTTCAATCTTTCCCAGCATCAGAATTTTTTCAAATGAGTCAGTTCTTCCCATCAGGTGGCCAAAGTAATGGAGTTTCAGCTTCAGCATCAGTCCTTCCAATGAATATTCAGAACTGATTTCCTTTAGGATGGACTGGTTGGATCTTCTTGCAGTCCAAGGGACTCTCAAGAGTCTTCTCCAACACCATAGTTCAAAAGCATCAATTCTTCGGCACTCGGCTTTCTTTATAGTCCAACTCTCACACCCATACATGACTACTGGAAAAACCATAGCTTTGACTAGGCAGACCTTCATTGGCAAAGTAATGTCTCTGCTTTTTAATATGCTGTCTAAGTTGGTCATAGTTTTTCTTCCAAGGAACAAGTGTCTTTTAATTTTATGGCTGCAGTCACCATCTGCAGTGATTTGGAGCCCTCAAAAATAAAGTCAGCTACTGTTTTCACTGTTTCCCCACCTATTTGCCATGAAGTGATGGGACTGGATGTCATAATCTTAGTTTTCTGAATGTTGAGCTTTAAGCCAACTTTTTCACTCTCCTCTTTCACTTTCATCAAGAGGCTCTTTTGTTGTTCTTTGCTTTCTGCCTTATGGGTGGTGTCATATGCATATCTGAGGTTATTGATATTTCTCCCGGCAATCTTGATTCCAGCTTGTGCTTCATCCAGCCTGGCATTTCTCATGATGTACTCTGCCTAAAAGTTAAATAAGCAGGGTGACAATATACAGCCTTGACATTCTCCTTTCCTGATTTGGAACCAGTCTGTTTTTCCATGTCCAGTTCTAACTGTTGCTTCTTGACACTGCATACTGGCAGATCAGGTGGTCTGGTATGCCCATCTCTTTAAGAATTTTCCATAATTTGTTGTGATTGTACTTCTTAATCCCTTAATCCTCTGCTTTTATATTGTTCCTCCTTTCTCCCCTCTCCCCACTGATAACTACTAGTTTATTCTCTATGTCTGAGTCTGCTTCTTTTTTTATATTCACTAGTTTTTTGTGTTTTTTAGATTCCACATATGTGATATCATACAGTATTTGTCTTTCTCTGACTTATTTTACTTAGCAAAGTGCTCCCCAAGTCCATCTATATTGCTGCAAATGGAAAAATTTCATTCTTTTTTATGGCTAAGTAGTATTCAATTGTGTATATGTATACACACAATTGAATTGATTTATATATATATGTATTGATTGAGATAGATATATCTACTGATGGATACTTAGATTGCTTCCATGTCTTGGCTCTTGTGAGTAATGCTACTATGAATGTTGGGGTGCATGTCTCTTCAAATTAGTGTTTTTGTTTTTTTCAGCTATGTACCCAAGAGTGGAATTGATGGGTCATATGGTAATTCTATTTTTAGTTTTTAAAGAAATCTCCATACTGTTTTGTACCAATTTATGTTCCCATCTACAGTGTTCAAGGGTTCCTTTTTCTCTACATCCTACCTAACATTTGTTATTTGCATTCTTTTTGATGACAGTTACTCTGACAGGTGTGATATCTCATTGTGGTTTTGATTTACATTTCCCTAATGAACAGTGATGTTGAGCATCTTTTCATGGCCTGTTGGCCATCTGCATGTCTTCTTTGGAAAAATATCTGTTCTGTTCTTCTTCCCACTTTTTAACTGGGTTATTTTTTTAATGTTATTTTACCTATTTTTATATGTTGGATATTAACCCATCAGTCATATCATTTACAAATATTTTCTCCCATTCAATAGGTTGGTTGTCTTTTTGTTTTGTCAGTGGTTTCCTTTGCTGTAGGTCCAAGTATTTTTAAAAAGCTCCTAGGTGACTCTATGAGCAGACAAAATTGAGAACCAAGCAGTCCAGCCTAATGAAATTGCTTCTGAAACCCCAGAGCAGTCACCTTTGTGTTTACCTTACCCCTAAAAACTCAAAACCTTCATGGCTCAGGAGATGTTCATTTCCAGAATAACAGGGCCCCTGTGCTGTAGCCTACAGTCAGTTCTCTGCTTGGAGCAGTGAGTAAGACTGGTCTGCCTAGGTTCTGCTAGAGGTAGGCAGAGCTCTTAACTGTCTTCGCCATGCCAGATGACACTCAAAATATTTAACATTTAATAGGCATTGCAGCAATCCATCTAGACAGACGCCAACTGTAGAATACTGGTTGGTCTGACAGATTCCTCTAATTCTCCTCCCAGAAACCCCTTAGAATGGATGTTACTGTGTACATTTATCAGGAAGGTAGAGATCTGTGACCCAGACTCAGGTCTTCTGACTCCAAGTCTTGAGTTCTATCAGTTGCAGCAGACAGCTTTTCTAGTTAGCACAAACTGAGTTCTTTAGTCTATAATGTTGGCCTAAGCCAGGGCATTTGAAGGAAGATGTATTACTAGCTTAATATAAAATACTACCTACAAAATGGAGTACCTAGTTTAAATCCAGACAAACACAAGAAGGGAAATAACAGTTCAGAGCCTCTATTTAAATGACGTTTATTTCTGACCTGAGTAGTCTGCTTTTTAATTCTGAAGTTTATGTATGAATTCTGACATATACTCAGAGCTGTGCTTACCCTTAACAACTGGTCACACTCAAGTCTTACAAGTACGGGATCCATAGTTTTAAGGTTGTAGCTCCAATGTGACTTGTTTAAGTATCTGATACTTACATCTTGTTTACTTAAATTCACAAAACAGAACAGGATCTTTCATGGCCATCTAGTCTACTTCTGTTTCTGGGAAAGTCTGCATTTAAAGCATCCCAGAGACAAAACTTCCCCACTTGAAATACAATTTCTTTCTCTACTCAGCAGGGGAGGCTTCTATTCAAAGCCCAGGTCAAGGCCTATCTTTGTGACAAAGTAATTCATTGCAAGTCTCTGTCCTCAGCAAGGCAGATTCAGGTTATGGGGAATGGAATTTTGTATAATTTGGAGAGTTCCCTTTATGATATATAAAATGAACATTTATTTAAGATGAGAAAATAAATCAAATATTGTTTAAAAATATTTCCATGTATAAATCTTTTCTCTTCAACAAGACTATAAGCTTCTTGGAGGACAGGATCATGTCTTATAGCTTTTTTCAATTTCTCCACATGTTACTAAGCATGTTATAGATGCCCAGTAATTATTTGTGGATTGATTGGCTATCTACCAATTCTTGTAAATCTCTATAGAAGTTAAAGTGATGGATTGATCAAGATAGAAGGGATTCAATATGGGAAAGTTCCTCACAGATGTGTACTCAAAACTGATTTTTGAAGAAGGAATACTTGATTGGAAAGGAGGGTGTTTGTATGGGGAAATGGGAAATTAAAGCTGTTTAATGAAGCTTTTTAATTTACTAAAAGAAATATGAATTTCTAATAATTATCTTCACTGAAACATAATCCACTGGGTATAGAAATATATTTAGATTCATTGAATGAGGTATTTTGGGTAAAATTTTCAATATCAGTGTTGTGGTTTTTAAAGTAATTGTAGTGATACCTAATTATCAACAGACAAGTTGCCCATTTGTTTCCATATATAGAGGGAAGGAAAGCAAACAAAGTAACAATAGGAAATTTCCTGGTGGGCCAGTGACTGTGGTCAGGAAGAAAAAAAAAATTCTACTCATAGACAAAATTAAATGATACAGAAAATCATATAAAACAACAACAACAACAAAAACATCATCCCCCCGACCCCCAAAAAAAAAAAACAAAACAACAATGGACAAGTGATTGAAGTGAATCAAAATTTCAAAATTTCCTTCGGGTCTTCAAAATTTCCTTAGGGCCTTGACAACTCTCCAAATATTATCCAAAGAATGGCGACTGTTCATGTCTGCACAGGCCTTTTCGTGCATGACAGAATGGTTTACAGGCTCACTATGAGGAGATGCTTTATGTTTTCACATCTATGATTTCCATTCACGCCTGCTTGTGAGGGGACTGAGAGGGTGATGAGATGCCATAAAGTAGGAAATGAGCTCTCTTCCCACCATCTTCTCTCAGATACTTAATAGGTGAAAACTACAAGAACATGAGGCTACAAAGCAGTCCTGACATCTGTCCTAAGTCCTGTGGAATGGTAACAAGCAGGCAGGAGATAAGCAGGGTATTTTACAAATTCCTTATCCCAATCCTACTTAAGCCAAATCCTGCATCTCACCTCTGCTATTGGGGGTTGATCAGCGATCCCAGGATTCAGAGATGTCAAAGGGCAGCAGGAGTGGAGAATTCTGAGCTCAAGCCTTCCTTTATTTAGACACAGGCTAACTCATTGCCTTATCACTTTCCTATAGATTGTCCTGGTTTCTGTTTACCTTCAGTTTACCCTCCAGGCTGTATGTTAGGTAATTATATGTTGCTTCTATCTTCTGATACTCTGGATGTTTCTCATTTTTCCTTCCCCTGTATGTGAAACATAGTGTGGGCTACATGGTAGGAGCTAAGTAAGTATATCTTGAATGATTTTTTAAGTGCTTCATCTCAATGAAATTGGGCCTCCACCATGTCTCCTTGTCACTGGTCCATTCCAACTTGTTCAGGACTTCACACTGCTACATAAATTTCCATTGAAGGAAATTTTGATGTTACACACTCTTCTGGTAATAAACACACCTCTACTACCTTCATTAGTTCAGATGACACTTCCTTGGTGGCTCAGATGGTAAGGAATCCATCTGCCATGCAGGAGCCCCAGGTTCAGCCCCTGGGTTGGGAAGACCCTCTGGAGAAGAAAATGGCAACCCACTCCAGTATTCTTTCCTAGAGAATCCCATGGACAGAGGAGCCTGGTGGGCTATAGTCCATAGGGGTCACAAAGAGTTGGACACGACTGAACAACTAAGGAAGCTTATTATTAGAAATCCTTACTTAACTTGAGTTATATTTCATTTTAAACACAGAGGGATAAAGGCCTGTGTAGAATATAGGTGACTATTGATTTTATCTATTCTCAAGAAGCTTTCTTATCTCTCTTATTGCATAACAGATATTGTACCTCTAGCCTTAGGAGTAGTCAGTAACAATACTGGCCAAATATTCCCCTAGCTGGAAACTTGTAGTTAAAATTTGGGCACATGAACCAGACAGACCCTTTCCCTGGTTTTGTCACATGGGAACCAAAAGAGAAAGGAGTCACCACTTTCCATTGGGGTTACTGAACAGAGAGTGGATGTGAAGTTCCTTCAGCAATTTTCTTGAGCTGCTTAGAGGCAGTCTTGACTGTAACAGAGCATAAGGCAGCTCTTTCAAGGGAAGTGGGGCCAAGAGATGAAGGGAGAGAGGGAGGATGGAGAGAAAAGTTCAGACAAATAGTGGACATTTATTGACCCCAAGATTTAATCATGCTTAAAGTCAGTGCCTTGCTTGGATTTCCTAGTTACAAGAGTCAATAAATATCCTCGCTGTTTACTTTCTCACTTATTCATTTGATTTGGTTGTTTGCCACTGACAATTAAACATTACCTGTGGAATATCCAAGGAAGTTACCCAAACCAACTTGGTCAATTTTAGACAAAGCATACTTTACCAAACTTCTTTCCCTAAAAGAACTTTTTCAGTTGAGCATAGTATGTCCCTGGATTGTAGAAGTGATCAACTTTTGCTCAGATGATTTTTATGAGCATTAAATAAGTCAATCATATAAAGCTTTTACAACTTAGCAGATGGTTCTAGTTGTTTGTTAACTCTCATCATCATCATCATTATGTTCAATGAAAGTTATTGAGATGGGGACTAGGTTGAGATATTGCTTGGAAGCCAGATAAGTGGTAAATCTATGTTATGCAAGAATATTTTACAGGTAGTACTGGCGTTTACTCTGTATGTCTGTAGTATACAGAGTAGAATGTGCTTCAGAAATTTTTGCTGTTTTGTTTAAAAAGTCTCCTGTCTTTCTGTTAGTATTCTCAGAGCCTTTCCAAGTCAGTTACATAAGTGCATTTGGGGGGAGTTGGCAAGGTTTAATTTTTACGTGGAAAAACAATCTATCACTTGGACTATATACACAGGGGCAGACAAGAGGTAGTTTACTGCTATGCTCTAGAACAACACCCCAAACCAAACAGGATCCTATCCTTTTTTCATGAGCTGCGGTCCAGATAATAAGATCACTTAAAAAAAAAAAAAATTATGTCACTTCTGGACTAAGGTGAAAATTTTAAAGAAATTAAAAAATTATTTTAAAAACAAATGAGAATTGCTCATCAAAATTAACCCTAAGATAAACAGAAGCTGTTGACATAGTACTTGTGAAGCTTGCGTGTCTATCCTCTGACTCATGAGGTAATTAAAAGCAATTCTGGTGAATAAATTGGCTGTTAACAGGATGGGAGATGGTAGTAACCATAATCTGGGAAAGATTCCGTAAAAAGACAGAAATTGAGAAAATTCAAACTAAGAAAATCAACCATTTTTGCCCCAGAGGATGCAAGTTGAAAACATCTTTGTTTTTTCACCCACAATTTTATTTCTGTTCTCACACTCCACCCTCCTTTACATGAATATTAAGAACTAAGGCTTTAGCAACAGGCTTTGGTGGTGGAGGAGGCGGGGGTAAAGGGAAAAGTGTTGTGTATGGCTTTTCATATGTTAATAAGTTGATTCCATGACAACCATTGAAAAAGAAGGGCTGGAAACAAAAGCCGCTGCGAGAGAGGATCAGTGCTCTTTCATGGGCTCTGTAAGAATAACAGCCGAGACTCCCTCCGCTGAAAGGTATCTGATGGCCACTCGTCAAAGAGCTTTGTTTTAGTAGTGCAGAGTCAGTATATAATTAATGCAGAATTTTATGAGTCCAAATTGCAGCCTCAATGATGCTTCCCTTTTAAAAGGTTGTGAATAAGAATCTGAAACCGAGAGGATTTGCTTCCAGGAGGGACCTGGGCTGTGCGTAGACTATCAGTTCCTGTGATCATGCACTTCAGTTTTAGGTAAAAAGGTCAAGGGCTTTTTATCTCTGAGTCTAAGAAAGCATTTAGAGTTGGGCCGCTGGGGGAGTGCGATGGGAAAGCCTTGCTCTGCTCTCCAGGCAGCCTTTGAACATGGGGCCGAGTTATCCCCAATGACGTGGTGAAAGTGCTGAAATGGCACACAGGAGCCGCCCACCATGCTGGCATTCCTGGGCTTCTGGGACCAATGATAAGAAATCCCAACTTGCTGTTTTTTCCTTCCAGAAACATGACCATGACGTGACACCCTCATGGCAGATTTCCTAATGCCTCTTACAGCTAAATTTTTGCTTTGACTTAAGTAGCCCTACATTATCAATTAGCTGTTGTATCAAGTTAGCACAATGCATTCCTTCTGATTAGTTCTAAAGCATTGTAAACTGCTGCATTCAGGAATAATGCTGACTACTAATTTTCTGTCCAGCCCCTGTTTTTCTCTCCTGTGTATTACCCAGTTCTTGATTGAATTATATTGTTCCTTTTATTTGTCCCCTTTAAGTAGTTGCCAGAAACTTGTCATGAGTAACTTGTGATACAGTGTTTTCTCTGTTCCGATGGACACAAGAACTTTCCTCACAATGGAATGCTTATGGAATTACATATTTCAAAGGACACTAATACCAAAATACAACTTCATTCAGAGTCAGGTCACAATGATGAATAGTAATGCCAAAATGATTACTAGAAGAATTTGCAATTTGCTTTTAAAGTATTGGCTTTGGTCTTCCCTGTAATTCATGTTTTTTTTTTCTTATAAACTTTTGAACTTATATCAATCTTGCTTTCATGCAATTAGTGTCTATAGTAGTGTTGTTTGATGAAAAGAAAAGAGATATTGTAGCTCTGATGAATCAGAATTTAAGATCTGATGATATTGTTACCAAGATTGTATAAAAAATATGGCAGTTTTCTTAAAATCTTATTTCCAGATGCACATTTTACTCAATAAATATCTGCAGTGTGAAATTTATCACTATCCAGTAGTTTGGCAAAAATCATTAAACCATTCATTTGACAAACTTTAAAAAAAGTTATTTATTTTTAATTGAAGGATAATTGCTTTATAGTATTGTGTTGGTTTCTACCAAACATCAACATGAATTTGTCATAGGTTTTCCTATATTCCCTCCCAATTGAACATCCCTCCCACCATCCTCCCCATCCCACCTCTCTAGGTTGTTACCAAGCCCCCATCGCACTCCTCTAGGTTGTTACCAAGCCCCCATCCTACCCCTCTAGGTTGTTACCAAGCCCCCATCCTACCCCTCTAGGTTGTTACCAAGCCCCAGTTTGAGTTCCCTGAGTCATCCAGCAAATTCCCATTGGCTATCTGTTTTACATAGGATGATGTTTCCGTGTTATTCTCTCCATACATCCCACCCTCTCCTTCCACCCCCTGCCCACCCCAGCTGTGTCCAAAGTCTGTTCTCTATGTCTCTGTTTCCATTGCTGCTCTGCAAATAGGTTTATTAGTATTATCTTTGATCATTCAACAAACTTTTAATGTCTATTGCAGACCAGAACTGGACTTAATTCTATTTGTACTTAGATGACAATATTTTTGCTTTTCTTGACAAATTCATAGTTTAGTGAAATGGATAATTATGTTAACAGATAATCACAGCATTTTTATATCTCATCTCTTCTGAAATTAAGATTTGAGATGGCTTAGTTATATATGAGAAAAGATAAAAGAGGATGAATAGGTGAAATAAAATGACAGGAAAAGAAAATGAGATCAAAGAATAGAGTGTGTTCTAGAAACAGACCCGAAAACCCTGTATTGTTGCCAGAAGTGATCCACAAATTTAACCTTGAATTTTTTAGCAGCCAGTCCAAAGAATATTGTTTACAAAATTCATGGTGTTCATAAGAGCAGAGCCAGCAAAAACAAATGATAAGACAAACTTTTACTTGTATTGAGATATGAGAGAAATTTCCCTACCAGATCTGTGAAGATGCATTCTCAATACCATGCTGAAATAAATGCAATATCATGGCTCTTATAAGTATTTTGGGTACTCTTCCTCAGCTCAAAACAAGACAGACTGAGATTCAGAGTGCTTCCAATGACCACAGAGCTCCTCTAAAAAAAGGAAAATAGCCATAGTTGGCTTGACCACAAATAACTGTTCTCTGTACTATGTAGCCTCCCTTCTAACACACACAGACACACAGACACACACACAGACACACTCACTCACAAACCTCCCAATTACAAATATTATGGCCACAGCTAATTGGCCTGGGGAAGGGAGGGGCATCTGACTCAAGAAGAACTAATGTTTACAGACTGGCCAGTGGCCTTACAAGACCATCTGACAAAAAAGGTTTGCTCAGAAAGGGTGATTGAAGTTGAGAGGAAACAATTGGATGTTTTCTTTTGGAGTGTTTGATGTTAAGAGACACACAGAGGGAGGCAATTATTTGGAAGTGTGAGCAGGACCTGAAGGGCACAGAGAGAAAAGTTAGGTTGCAAAGGCCAAGAGGCAGCTGAGACAATAAATAGGCAAAAAGTGAAAGGGACACAGAGGAAGGGATGGGGTGGTGATTTCATGTGGACAGAAATGGTGTCATCAATAAGCTCCTGCTGCTGAACTGGGGCTGGAGAGCCCATCCTGGGGACTGTGGTAGTTTCTGAATGACAGTGGGTTTCCCTGGGGCCTGACTCTACTGTGCTTCTGCTCTTCCTGCAAGGAGTGGGTTTGTGCTACTACTGTAGCTATCCCAAGAGAATTGCTGACTTTTGTCACTGACGGAGGAAGCCATGTAAGTAGCTGATGGCACAATTTGAAGTGCAACTCAGTATTAGAAATCTTACAAAGGAGTAAACAGTGTAGTGCAAACATGTAGCACTCAAGGTCTGTCTTGATCCAAGGAGAAAAACATATGTATGATGGTGGGATTGCATGTCCTTCAGAAAATCTCCCATAAGTGTTATTACTATAATTTGTAAATAAATTCTTCACAAGGATTAAGTAGCAGAGTATCTAGTGTTGCACCTGAAAAGAACGTAGAATGCAGATGTCGCCTCTAGGTTGATTAACAGTGTGTTAGTCACTCAATTCGGAGAAGGCAATGGCACCCCACTGCAGTACTCTTGCCTGGAAAATCCCGTGGATGGAGGAGCCTGGTAGGCTGCAGTTCATGGGATCACTAAGAGTCGGACACAACTAAGCGGCTTCACTTTCACTTTTCACTTTCACTCATTGGAGAAGGAAATGGCAACCTACTCCAGTGTTCTTGCCTGGAGAATCCCAGAGACGGGGGAGCCTGGTGGGCTGACGTCTATGGGGTCACACAGAGTCGGACACGACTGAAGTGACTTAGCAGCAGCAGCAGTCACTCAGTTGTGTCCGACTCTTTGCCATCCCATGGACTGTAACCCACCAGGCGCCTCTGCCCATAGACTTCCCCAGGTGAGAATGATGAAGTTGGTAGCCATTCCCCTCTCCAAGGGATCTTCCCAACCCAGGGATCAAACCCAGGTCTCTGACATTGCAGGCAGATTCTTTACCCTTTGGGCTGCCAAGGAACCCCCATGGTCAATTTAAATCTGGAGGATAGGGTTAGTATGCTTTCATAGAAAAATTCTAAATGTGGAGATTTTCCTCTGTTTGTAGGTGGACTGATCCACAATTGCTAGGCTAAGGCAGTGCATGCCTATGCTAGGTGGCTGTAGTTGTGTCCAACTCTTTTCAACCCTATGGACCATAGCCTGCCAGGTTCCTCTGTCCATGGGATTCTCCAGGCAAGAACACTGGAGTGGGTTGCCATGCCCTCCTCAGGGGTCTTCCGAATCCAGGGATCAAACCTGTGTCTCTTACTGTTTCCTCCTGCATTGGCAGGCAGTTTCTTTACCACTTGCATCACCTGGGCTAAGACAGTATTGCCTAACAAACTCCCACAGAACAAACTCCCACTTCTAAATCTCAAACACAAATAAATGCAAATCCAGAAACCTACAGCTCTGTTCCATAAAACAGAGCTACAGAGATGTAAACATTTTAAAGTGTGATAGACCATGATTGTTCCCCAAGACTGTAGCAAAATTTCCATTATAATCTCTTAGAACATCTTGCCTAATATGGCATTGTTAGAAAGAACCAATTGAATTTTAAAGTTCAGCTGCCCACGACAATGATTTTAGTTTTTTTAATAACAGAAATATCCATTGCATATTGGAAACCCTCTTGATCATCACAATGGTCAGTATAGGAGAGGTATGAATGAGGACTGGGAAGATGAAGGGAAGAAAAAACTCATTAAAACTACAGTGCATTAGGATGTAGCACTGAGTGAACCTTGACAAATAGGGGCAACACAGAGAACCCACAGACTCTGAGCCCCTGATTGTGGAGGCCTAGCTGAAAGCCTAACCTATAGCAGGCTTCCAACTCCTCCCTTCTACTATGCATGCAGAAGTCATTGCAATGCTGATGCAATCACATGCAGAAGTGGCTAAGGCAGATGAGGGGCTGATATAGAAGCAGTGTAAACACACACACACATGATGAAAAGGAGGGGCATGTGGACCAGCGTCATGGAAGATACTGACTTCTCTAGCAAATTCAGGTTGATACATTGCTCAGTAGTACTTAACTAAGATGGGCATTAAATCATACAGTATACTGAAAAATTTCACAATGCATTTATGTTCAAAACACATCCTAGAGGAATTGAATTCTGTAAGCCTAGGATAAAATTGAACTGGTGTAACTGGGTAATGCTTTCCAAGTCGTCCTGATCTGTTTCCTGATTAGTAGAATCCTAAGACGAACCCTTGGTGAGAAACGAATTCCTAGATGTAAATGTCAGAACCCCTTTGGGATCTTACTCCATTTAAGTTGGAGTTTACTTTGTATGTACCTATGGTTCCTAGGTGGCACTAGTGGTAAAGAACCCATCTGCCAATGAAGGAGACACAAGAGATGTGGGTTTGATCCCTAGGTCAGGAAGATTCCCCTGGAGAAGGGAATGGCAATCCATTCCAGTATTCTTGCCTGGAGAATCTCATGAACAGGGGAGCCTGTGAGCTACAGTCCATGGGGTTGCAAAGAGTCTGATACAACCAAGAAACTAAGCATATGTGCTTCATTTAACTATTTAGAAAACTATATGTAATACATTTCAATGTAAGGATTAGGCCTAACACAAAATGGGAAAAACAAAAGCAGCTTGTTGGATTTAATTGATTTTGTGAAGTAAAAGGATTCTCAAAAATGATTTTATTATTTTTTCCTATTTTTTCCCTTAATTTCCGTTTGGTTCGCTGAGTCAATTGACTTTCAGAAGTAATTAAGACTTCTAATTTATTATATTTATTGAGGGACAGAACTTGAGAAAGTTTCCAAATGTTTTTGATATTACTATTACTGATTTAGAGAACAGCAGAAAGTGAAGAGGAACTAAAAAGCCTCTTGATGAAAGTAAAAGAGGAGAGTGAAAAAGTTGGCTTAAACCTCAACATTCAGAAAACTAAGATCATGGCATCTGGTCCCATCACCTCATGGGAAATAGATGGGGAGACAGTGGAAACAGTGTCAGACTTTATTTTCTTGGGCTCCAAAATCACTGCAGATGGTGACTGCAACCTTGAAATTAAAAGACACTTACTCCTTGGAAGGAAAGTCATGACCAACCTAGATAGCATATTAAAAAGCAGAGACATTACTTTGCCAACAAAGGTCCGTCTGGTCAAGGCTATGGTTTCTCCAGTGGTCATTGTGGATGTGAGAGTTGGACTGTGAAGAAAGCCGAGCGCCGAAGAATTGATGCTTTTGAACTGTGGTGTTGGAGAAGACTCTTGAGGGTCCCTTGGACCACAAGGAGATCCAACCAGTCCATCCTGAAGGAGATAAGTCCTGGGTGTTCATTGGAAGGACTGATGCTGAAGCTGAAACTCCAATACTTTGGCCACCTCATGCAAAGAGTTGACTCATTGGAAAAGACCCTGATGCTGGGAGGGATTGGGGGCAGGAGGAGAAGGGGACAGAGAGGATGAGATGGCTGGATGGCATCACCAACTCGATGGGCATGAGTTTGAGTAAACTCTGGGAGTCTGTGATGGACAGGGAGGCCTGGCGTGCTGTGATTCATGGGGTCGCAAAGAGTCGGACACGACTGAGCGACTGGACTGACTGACTGACTGACCTAGTTTTTAGAGGCTTTACATTGAAAAAAAGAAACCACCAAAAAGTGCTACTTTCCAGTTCCCTGATTGGTAAATTTTCTCATTTATGTCTCTGCAGTAGATAGATTTTTGGGTTTGATATCAAGAGAACAGTTTAGTTCTTTATGTTGTCGGGCAAATTTCTTATATTGTAAAAATTCTTGACTGGATTTGTCTGCAAAATAGATAGAAATATATCTGCTATACAGAGACTTTTCTAAAATCAGAATTAAATGAAATAAACTATAGTATACTGCCATCCACAGTCCTTGACCTAGTCAAATAGTTATTTTTCTTTGCCTGTCTTGGTAAGTTGGATAAAAACAGAGCATTGTAAACAGTAAAATTTGACTATCTCATTCTTTTAGCAGGATCCTATGAATAGATTTGGTTTTGGTCATTGTTGAATGATCTCCCTCTTGAGATGACGTCTCCAGGCTGACAAGTTTCATGGTTTGAATAAAATGTGAAACTGTGCATTTAAAATTCCAGCTATGGGTTTTCCTTTTACTTTGAAATGTTCCTATATGTGGAAAGTGAAAGAAAAAATTGAGGCAGCTGCCTGAATAATTTCAGCCGAACCAAAAAGAGGCTATCATTGTGTGGATCATTATAGGTGAAAGTGGTCCTTAACCTATCTAGAGAATAGCTACAGTTCCATTCTACTTTGATACAAGTACATCACTTTAGAATTGGAGAAATGTGAAGGATAGTATTTTAGCCAAATTTTAATTTTAAACTATTCTTTCATGAGCTTCTTTGCTTCATTGATTTAGTAACTTCATGGATTTATCTTATTTACCTTATTCTCTTCTACCTTTTGCCCCACCCTATTGGAGAAGGAGGTGATATATGCTATTTTATGCTGAGTTTAAAAAAAAAAAAAAAGATGACTAGTACTTTGAAAATATTTCTTGGGGGACCAAACTGTTTGTATCTACCCAGGGAGCTAAGAATAGGTGATGGGAGGATTTTGTAATCCCAGTTTCTGTTTCATAAATCTCAACATAGTACTGTTAAAAAAAAAAAAAAAGTCAGCTATCATGTATACATTAATTACTCAGATAAATAGAGTTTTTCCAAACGAAAACACTGAAGATTATCTATATAACAACTAAAACTTTGGAATGGAAATGAAAAATACTGTCAAATATATGGATATTGTTTCTACAAAATGAAAAACATGAGATATTTTAAAATATTCAGGAATTTGGACCTGTTATAGCTAGAGCACCCAAATCTTATGTTAGAACATCAATGTATTTGTTTTGTAAGGAACATCTATCCCAAACGAGGGTATTTCAAAAGAGCAGGTTCTGTGGAACATTCTAATTAGATATGTTGTGAAGTTTTTTTAAGATGTGGATGCCTAACATAGGAAGGCAGTTGGAAATTCAGAAAGAATGATTTATTGGAACAAGTCTTACATTATGACATATAAAACCTGGGATTCTGTGCTGCTGAGTGGTGAGACTTTGCAAAAGACATTTCTCTTGTGCCTTAGGATTGTCACCTGTGGTGTGTAGCTGTGAGGGAAGGTTCTGGATTCAGAATTAGCCAATAGGAAGAGAGGTGGGCCCTCATGTAACTTCCAGTGTGCAATTATTGCCACTTCATTTTTTCCCAACGCTGCTTGCTATGCTCCCAATCCCATCATGATAAGAACACTTTCTCTTCCAGGTCCATTTAATTAAAAAATATCTGTTAGAGTTGAAGACTGTGAGACCAGATAATCGGTCATAAAAAGCTCAATTGAAAAAAATGGAGAGGTTGAGAACATCAAAACTGTGGGAATACTGGAATAATGAGTTTGGATACACAGGTACATATTCACATTTACTCAAGAGAGCTTCCAAAAGAGAGAAACGAAAAAAAAGCTGAAAGGAATAGCTGAAGATTAGGGCAGAGTAAAAGAGAAAGTGATATAATGGAGGAAGAGAAAATGACAAAGAAGAAAGAAAGAAATATTAGTCTTTCATCTTCTTAAAAACAGAATATGCAAGGAGAGAGAGACTCAGAAGGAAGAAAAACAGTACAAACTCCCTACATTTTCTGAAAGGAGAGATAAAAGTAAGAAGATCCTTAAAGGCAGCTTCCAAGATAGGAGCTCAGAGAACTGAATACTGAACTCTATACCTTTTTAAAAAATTGAAGCATATTTGATTTACAATGTTGTAAAAGGGGAAGGATGGGGTAAATTAGGAGTTTGGGATTAACATATACACACTACTATATGTAAAATAGATAGCTAACCAGGGAACTATTGTATAGCACAGGGAACTATACTCAATATTTTGTAATAACCTATAAGGGAAAAGAATCTGAAAAAGAATATACAAATATACATTTTCTTTTTCCCTTTGCTATACACCTGAAACTAACTCAGTGTTATAAATTTATACTTCAATAATATTTTTAAATGAAGTTAGTAGTTATACTGGTTAGTGTCAAATGCTGTGGCTCAACCACAAGTGAAGTTTATTTCTCACTCCATCCAGAATGGATGTTCCTTTGTTCCAGGTTGGGAGGAGGAGCGAGGACTCTCTTCATGTTGTCTTCAGGGAACCTGGATGACAGTGACTCTATCATTTTTAATATGTGACGTGTGCTCCTGCTCTGGTTATCAGCATCTCATGCAGTGGAAGGGGAAAGTTTCTGAGGACGTTTTATACTCCAGGCCTGGAAAGAAAAGGCAGCAATCATTTCTGCATACTTGCCATTGACTGGAACCCAGTCTTGTGACCCCAGCACAAAGCAGAGGGTCTTGGGAAATGTAGTCTAGCTGAAGAGGAGAACGTCCTCTGATGATAGCTAGCAGTCTCTATCATAGTTGCTGACATTTAAAACTCACAGACTTCTCACACACACACACTCACACACATACACTCCAATTTCTAGCTTCCCCTAAAATGGAAAGACCTGACAATTCTGATCAGATTCCACATGACAACAATTGGATGGAACCAAGTAGTAGCTCCCCTTTGGAAGGAGCATCCTTTGTCCAGGTTGCTGTCATCCTCACCACTTCTATTTTTGTCCCAACCCTGGTCCTACCTCACTTCATCCAAGCATGATCGACTCAAGCGTGGAGGGATTACACAGTTAGAGGCCTTCTTACAGTGTAGAGCTTAGTCACTCAATCGTGTCTGACTCTTTACAATCTTGTGAACTGTAACCCACCAGGCTCCTCTGTCCATGGGATTCTCCAGGCGAGAATACTGGAGTGGGTTGCCATTTCCTCCTCCATGGGATCTTCCCAGCCCAGGGATGGAACTCCCGTCCTCTGTGAGTCTTTCATTGCAGACAGATTGTTTTACTGCTGAGTCACCGGGGAAGTCCTTGGTTCATTAAAACAAATGAAAACAACAGCTAAAACAGGAAATTTTAAAAAAGATTCTTTAGACTTTCTATACTACCCCAAAGTATGATAATTTACTTTTTTTGCTTGATTATAATCTTGCGTCAGGCTTTTCTTTAAACATATGTCTTCTGATCGAACTCAGAATTATTTTTCTATAAATCTCACACACAATATCACTTCTATAATGTTCAACTTTTTTTTTTTTAATAAAAGGAGCATTTAAAAACATTTATAAAGCACCTTGAAGGAAGAATCCTTTAGATTTTGATGACTTTGTCCCCAACATTCCAGCTATCTCATTCACATCTGATTTTTAGTGACTCATCCTTATCAAATTGTTCCAAAGTATTCAAGTTAGTTTTTACAGAGATAATAACTTCTTTCTGTTTTACATTCCTATTTTGTTGGGTGAAATAATATTTTGAAAAATCATATAATTTACAATAACAGATACATTTGTCATAATAAGTTTGAAGATAAGCACAACTGACTTTTGGTAAGTATGTTAGTTCAAGTAAGACTAAGTTGCTATAACAAAATAGTCCAACATAGAATAGCTTTACTGTGATAGAAGCATTGATATGTTTTCACAGAATGTTTCAAAAGCATGTGAGTAGTTTAGGGTGAGTAAAAAATAACCCTTGATGTGATTCTTTTTTGTTGTTGTTGTTTAGTTAAACTGTGATATACCTACATTCAGTCCAAAAATTAGAGAAGAAAGGAGAGAGTCCAATGCAAACAATACTATAAAGGAGACAACTGTGAGGTTGTACTTTTCATTACTACTCACATTCTATTGGCCTAAATCTGATCTCCTAGCCTTGGATAGCTACAAGATGGCTGGAAAATGTAGTCCATAGCTGGCCATGTAGTCACATAAAGAGGAAACTTCTACTACTGGAAGGAGAGGATGAATCTTGGCATTAGCAGTCTATGGCCCCATAAACATGGAAGTGAGTCTTGTGTACTGTTGTATCAGTTAGATTTTGCTGCACAATAAACCTTCCCAAACTAAGCTGTAGCAACAAACATTTATTATTCCTCATGATCCTATGGGTTTGTTCTTCTAGGGTTAATGGGGGCTGTATGATCTAGGGTGGTCTCACCAAGATGACTTATTTCTGATTCATTTGGTCTCTCACCCCCAGATAAGCTGGCCCAGGATTCTTTTTATAGGTATCTCAAGTGTATAAAGCAAGAAGAGGGCAAGGTTCACAGAATAAGCAGTTTTCAGCTTCTGGTTGTATATATTTGCTGAAGTCTCATTGACCAAGGCAAATCATATGGCAATTCCAAGATGCAAGGAGTAGAAAAATAGACATCATCTTATGATGGCAGAGGCAGCAATATCACATTGCAAAGAAGAGTACATGCAAGAAAGGGAGGAATTTGTGATCATTTTTGTAATTTACCACAGCAAAGAAGCAATCTGTTAATCTTTGAGGGTTCAACTTTTTTTTTGGTGGGGGGGAAGTATTGTGTACCCAGGCTAGTCTGTGAAATGAAAATCAGACAATAAAGCTTCTATCAATTTGTTATGATGTTTGTTCCTCAAAAGAGAAATGATTGTTTACCTCTACTCCTACTTAGAAATAGGGAAGGATTTTTTAGGTAAGAACATCAAAGTGCAAACCACAATAAAAAGGTTGATAACTAGAATACACTGTGATTAAGAACTACTTTCATTAGAAACATAAACAACATGAAAAGCCAAGTACAAACTGATTGTCTATGCAGCATATTTAGCCAGAATGGGTTATATACCCTCAAACTCCTGAAAATCAATAAGAAAAATATAAATAACTCAATAGAAATAAGGGGGGAAAATAGCCAAAGAGTCATTTCAGGGAAGAGGAAACTCAGGCCAACAGACAAATGGAAAAAGACTCAACCTTATACGACACTGAGGACGTGCCCATTGAACTCTGAATCAAATACCATTTCAACTGTTAAGACTGGCAAAAATTAAAAAGTCAGACAATGAATGTTGTAAAGGATATGAAGCAATAAGCACTCATGTATTTTGGACAGGAAATAGTATAAATAGTTTGGAAAATTACTTGGCACTATTTTGTAGAGTTAAAAATATGCATATCCTATGACCTAGAAAATTACTCCTAGATAAATAGAGTAATTTTTACCCATGTGCACCAGGAAATGTGTACGATAATGTTCCCAGCAGAGCAATGCATGTGAAAGTAAATGTTTGGAAGCAACCTAAATGTTCATTGACATGAGACTAGATAAATATTTTTTATCTTTTTCATGCCATGTCAATTATACAGCTGTGAAAGTCAATTAATCATATCTACTATATATGTATATATACAAAATAAACAAGTATCAGTGTGAGTGGAAAAAACATATTTCAACAGGATAAATATAAAGTGAGCATCTTTTATATTTTTTAATTTTTTAATTAATTAATTTTTGTTTACTTTTTTGCTTGTGTTGGGTCTTCATTGCTGAGTGCAGACTTTCTCTGGTTGCAAAGAGCTGGGTCTGATCTTTGCTGCGGTGCATGGCCTTCTCATTGTGGTGGCGTCTCTTATTGCAGAGCACAGGCTCCAGGTGCAGGGCTTCAGTAACTGCAGCTCTTGGGCTCAGCAGTTGTGGTGCATATGGTTAGTTGCTCCATGGCATGTGGAATCTTCCTGAACCAGCAACCAAACCTGTGTCCCCTGCACTGGCAGGCGAATTCCTGTCCTCTGTACCACCAGGGAAGTCCTCCAATGTGAATACCTTTTATTTAAACAAAAATGTTTTTGTCTTAAAAAAAAAAAAAAAAGCAATATATTGCTAAGGGATACGTGTATATGTCATAAAAATGTTGACCCAAAAATAGAATGAAGAAAATTTCAGGATGGTGGTGTAGGGACAGGATGGGATGCATGAGAATGTCAGTGGTATTGCACTGTATGTTCTTTGGTGTGTTGGTACAATTTATAGTTTTAAGAAAAAGGATGGTGGCTTGTTGGCTAGTATTTGCTTAGAGTTTTTAATCAGAACTTCTAAAAAGATTTCATTAAATGTCCATTACTCCTGAGGGTTTCAGGATAGAATTAATGCCCCTTGCTTTAAGCAAAGAGGGTTTTTGAATTCAGTGACTTAAAAAATATTGACCATTAATTTTGCATTCTACTTCATATTCCAGTGATTATGTTAATATTAAATTTAAGCGATTGCCATAAATTTTAGTAGAATTTAAGTTTTAAGGAAATTAACCATTTAATTCTATGGCTTTAAGGACTCCCCAGCAAACCGTAGTATATTTCATATGGTAAACACAGGTTTACTATACTATAAAAAGAGGCAATATTTAAAGGTTTAAATTCTGTGGTGGTTGTAGAACAAAAAAAAAAAAGCGAAGTGGAGAGCCTTAAAAAGGAGAGACAAAAAATTACTATAATTTTGAAGGTATCAAAGAAAGACAGACCCTTACTTTGTACGTAGTATTATCATGTCATGTATGACACTATTATAATCGCTTGTTTCATGGGCTGCATGCCCTCCTAGAATCTAAACTCTTTCTGGTCAGAGTTGTTCATTTTTTTTATCCTTGTATGACAGCACAATGAGCAGCACACAGAATGCTCTATAGGAACTCTCTTGGCTCGCTTTCTAATTGCAGACTATCAGATTGCAATTTTGGCAAACAAATCCTGGTGGAGGAAGGACCATGAGCTGGCCACCTCCTTTGAGATCTCATCAGTAACAATTGCCATTTCCTTGTTGGCATCAGGGAGTGATGCGCTCTCCTTAGCTCATTCTGAAGTGAGTGGACATGAGCCTGTCCCTTAATACCACACAGAGTGACTAGTAGCCTTAACAGAATGTAGTGGATAGCAACAGAGTATATAGCTTACTCAGGAAGTAAGTTAGTGACTGGTTATTCTTGCTCTCCAATCACCAGTCCAAATGTATACTAACTGCTTTGCCGAATTCTCATTCCGACTTCAATATGGCAATGGCCATCTTTCTCCTACCACCCTATAATAGTTCAAGAATATCTAGATTCTAGAGTCAAGATATTGTGGCTGCAGAAGTGAAGGGAATCCAGCTTATCCACGGTCTACATTCTGCCTTTGAAGTCATAATTTTCCATCTTATGATCTATGTAATTTCCATATAATTAACAAAAGGACCACCTTCCCCCTTCAGTGAAAACCAGCTCCAACAGGACAGTCGCGTAGGGACAAAAATGTTTAGCCTCAGTACAAGAGATAGACCAATTTGGGGAGAACAGGGGCTAGAGGGGCATGAATAGCATGATTGGCAGGGAGGGGGGCATTTTCCATAGAGGTGGTTTTGATAAATGTTTGTTGGGGAAACAAATTTTAAAGGGCTAGTCGAAAGTATTGAGTACACTGCAATGATCAGAAGATGCAAAAGAAAATTGAGGAATAAAAACATATGAAGTAGAAAAGTAAGCAAACCAAATTTTAGAAAACAGAGTAATATTGAATAAATTATTATTATTAATCTTTTTGTTGCCAACTTGTTTTTAAAACCATAGTTGAGTGTGATTCTACTCATGGGGTGTACCAACCTTCTGATGGGGGCTTTTTCACGACCTAATGAAACCACCACCAGGGGCTTCCCCGGTGGCTCAGACGGTAAAGCGTCTGCCTACAATGCGGGAGACCTGGGTTCGATCCCTGGGTTGGGAAGATCCCCTGCAGAAGGAAATGGCAACCCACTCCAGTGTTCTTGCCTGGAAAATTCCATGGACTGAGGAGCCTGGTGGGCTACAGTCCATGGGGCCGCAGAGAGTCGGACACAACTGAGCGACTTCACAGTTCAGAGAATGAAACAACACTGCAAACAGAAGAGCTCAGTGTTCGCCAAGGGGGAAAGAGAGTCTAGGCACACCAGCCTGGGTGTTTTTCAAGTGTAATGTGTGTATTTACATTGGAAGTCTGAACACATGAACAATTAAAAGAGTATTCCTCAGATTTGGCTTGAGGCTAGTGATAGCCTCATGTCAAGAGGCTAGTTAAATGGGCACATCACTTATAATGTTTTGTTTGTTCATGTTTTCTTTTTTTTTTTTTTAAATAGAAAGGGAGAATTATAGAAAGTCTGGGGATAAGAATTATTCATTCACTCAACACACATTTATTGTACATTTCTACATGAAATACTCTGTGGGGTTCTGGGGATATGAGGACTATTTAAACATAATCTGCTATTCCCAGTAGCCTAGCATCTAATGCAGATAATGTACATTAGCGTGAACATCAAGGACCTCAAGGGGGTTAAATAACAAAAACAAACAAAAACTATGGGAATGTGCTATGGTTAAGATCTATCAAATCTGAACAGTAATTGTAAAATAGAAATTGATAGACTTGAGGGTTAGAATACTATAATGATTGGCAACTGTTTGTAAGAAATCTAAAAACTGATACAAAATAGCTATCAGTGGAATAGATTATGTAATAATTGCTGATTAAAACTGTGTAGAACTCTATGGCTTCAGAAATGGTATCTTCCCAGAGAAAGGTACAAGGCTCATAGCAAAGAGCACTTTCTGAATGTACTTTGTGCAAACAGGATCAAGAAAACTGAGATAATTGGAGAGAAGAAAATTGGAGAGAAGAGATAAGGAAAGCCAGGCAGCCTATAGTTACAGAGGGAAAGCTTACAGTATTTTATCCTTATTGGTATAAGGAATAACAAGAAATCATGATATTGAGATGATGATTTTCTGGAACTGTAGTAAAGTCCAAGTACATAGGTGGGTGAGAGAGTCAAGAGAACTGGTAAGCAGAGCAGAATGCTGAGAAAAACTGACAGTGAGACTGATGGGGGACAAACCACAAATATTTCATAGTAAAACTTTCATGCAAGTTTGAACTGTAACATCAGTGGACATGCTGTTTGCTTTGCTGGAGAAATTATTGTACCACCTTATGATTAATATTTAAATAAATACCTTTTATAATTTCATATTTTAAAAGTTGAAATTAGAATGTGACAGTATTTGGGGCTAAATGTATATGTAAGGGGTTATTACTATAGCACTGTCATTGGTTCCTCCCTTCCCATCTGAGGTAGAAAAAAATAAACCCAAAATGTATCTATTAAAAAGTAATAAGAATTCTAATTTATTCCATACACATTCATTAACAGCTTGTTATGGGTAAAACATTGTTCTGGATTAGGAAGCTACTGTAGTATTATGTTACTTTAATTCTTCTTAAGCATTTTGATGTCTTTCATTTATGGTTACTCTATTGCTAGTGGTTTTTATGAAGAGAAGGCTATACAACACACAAGTGTTTGGTAAACACTAGTTTAATTCCCAGTCAAATTCTACCCAATTTCTCAGACTAAATAAAATAAAAAGCGTAGGCCTCCATGGGCATGTGATGATCATACTACGTCATACTTTAAAATTTTTCAGGTCAGAAAAGTAACAGGTAGATCTAGTTTCCTACCAATGGCCATCTTTCTCTTCTATCCATGTTCCCAGTTAAAAAACATTTCTCTCCTTACACTCTTTTGAAAACATATAATCACTGTTTACCAGTGAGACATAAGAAGAAATCTGATGGAAAACGACTGAAACTTCTATGATGTCTTTTAGCCTTTGTTTTCCCCTGTTTCCTCCCGGGAATATGGCCATAATGCATCGGTCATCTTGCAACCATGAGGATGTGACAACATTTGAACCAGGGCAGAGAGAAAGACAGCAGGACGGGTCTCTGATGGCATTGTGGTGCCACTTACTCTAGCCCTTCCACCTTGAGACTAGCATGTTATGTGAGAAAAATAAATTCCTATTTGGCTTGGTCTCTGTGGTCAGGTTTCCATTTCATAGAACTTAAGAGAGGGACAAAACAATAATTCTAGAGGGAAAAAATGGGAAAAAAAGAAAAAATGGACAAAACACAACACAGTAGAAAACTATTTTCTCATACTCCAAATTCATATAAATTTTTATGAAGTAGTAAATATTTCTACCTAATGAGTATATAGCTTATTCAGTAAGTACTGTAGCTCACTGATTCTAAGATGTACCTTTTTTCGTATTTTTATATATTTTTATCACTGACATTGGATGTTTTTCAATTGCTGTTGGCTAGGTGGCACTCCTATTGTGGATGTTATTATTTGCACACCTGCAAAAGAACTAGCAGAATTAGTGTTAGGGGCTTGAAAAAAAATTCTGAACACAATGATAGAGCTTTCTTGTAAGAAATTCTGCATCATCACGGCTCTCAATCACACAGATGATGTCACTGTGGGGAAAACAGAGGTGTTAACAATTCCTATACAAAACATGGTAAGAGAGTTGAACTATGCAAAAGCTTTTCAAATGCCTTAACGTATCTATTTTGCTGATGTTTTCCTTCTTATAGATGCACACGAGTAATGTATGATCCAGAATAAATTTAAATGGGCTTGTTTAGTATGAATAAAATTAAAATTAGAAGAAAAGAAGGGTAATAATTTAATTTGCAATTTTTTAGTCATTCTTTGTTGTATTAGTTACCAAGTTGTGTCCTATTCTTTTGTGACCCCATGGACTGTAGCCTGCTAAGCTCCTCTGTCCACGGTATTTCCCAGGCAAGAATACTGGAGTGGGCTGCCATTTTCTTCTCCAGGTTATCTTCCCACCCCAGGGATCAAACTCCCATCTCCTGCATTGGCAGGCAGATTCTTCACTGCTAAGTCATCTGAGAAGGCCCATTTAATCATTCTTAGTGGCATATAAAATCATGGGTTGTTTTATAGGATATCACATCATAGGTTTGATGATATACCATAAAGGTCTGCTCAGCCTGGAGTAACAGTTGGGCTTTATTTTCATGGCATGATGTTGTATTAATAATAGAACATAGGCCTTAGAAAAAAAGAGGCCAAGTTGACAACGTCCCAAAGTAACATTTTGTGGCTGTGTGCAAAGGGCCTAGCAGAGTGCCTGGCAGTTATATTGCCTTAGAGACTCATCCTGTGAATTGCTCTAAATTCTGGGCTAAATCCAGATGCCAGATCCCAAACTTGACAGGCAAATGATACATATATTTGTAGGATGAAGTGATTTCTAAAAATTCAAATCAGTTTCATATACCATGCAGGTTTGTCTGGTATTTTTAACTTCTCTTCAAATGGAATGTTTTAGGGTAATATATTTATACTTTTGCCTTCTAGAATTTGTGCATCTGAACTGACTTTCAGTAATTATATTGACTTTTCTCATATAGAGTAGGTTTTAATATGCCTATTTTAAAAGGGAGAATCTGAAGTGTCAAGAGCTAAGTGATTTGCCTAAGGTCACATAGCTAATAAGTGGCACAATAAGGATTAGAATTCACATTTATCTGTTTTAAAAGTCCATGTTCTTTATACTGTGTGTAAATTAAAGTAAGCCTCCCCCTCTCTAAATCACACATAATAAAATACTGGAATCATAGAGTAAATTGCTAAGGTGCTATGCTTAATAGCTCATGTCCGACTCTGCGACCCCATAGAAGAAGCCAAATATCACAACCAAACTGTGCAAAGTTCAACTGTAAAAATTAAAACAAAACAAAGCTAGTTTGTACTAGAAAAGAAGAGGAAGAAAATGAAAAAGAAGATGGAATGGAATAAAATTTCCTACATGATGAATAGAGAATAAAAAAGTATGGTTATGAATGATAAAAAATCCCATTTTTAATGTTTTTGACAAGGACAAAAATGATAATTTAATTGCCAAGATTTTTTTTTTTTTTTTTTTGGTTAATGACCTTTTAAAGGAAGTCAACATGGCAGAACATGTTTTGGATGATTACAAAACTTCCTCATTGAGAGTCTGATTTCCCAGTTTCCTGTCAACTTAAAAGTGACGATATAGAAGCATTGGCTTTACCTACAGTGGCAGCAAAACCAGGTATGACAAAGACTTGTTTAGTCTGACTGGCCAAAAGTTATTAAGATGATCAGTGCAATTTATGATGTGTGACAGTCTGAGCTGAATGTCTAAGCCAGTCTTTAGAAATTAGTTTCATTTGAAACTCACAAACTGATTTTTTACATATGAAACCAAGCCCTCCCATAAATAAGAACTTCATTCCCAGAGTCTTGAAAATAACGAGAGAGGTCCTCTTAATGGATTAGAAAGAAGATCCTGCTGTGCTCCTGAGCACAACACAAACCATTAATTTGATTAGAGAAAGAATTGAAAACTTGAGAAAGTTTAGAAAAGTATTCAAAACTTCATAATTGTATTTTTAAATTAATTTCTTTTTGGTATTTTGAGTTAAATCCAACGACAAATGGATATGCATTGTTAGCTATCGCTTTTAAACTTCTAATATTTCTATTTATGTGTTGTTGATATTTAACCCATAAAACTAGTGTGTGATACAAATTATCTGACATATAAAAGATACTTTTTTTTTTGTACTTTGAAATGAGAAGGAGTTATTTTCGAAACACAGAAAATTAACCATAGAGGCTATGGTCTACTCCAGCAAGATACATTATTTTGGTTTTTAAGAATTTTTTAATCATACACTATTATTTGAAGCAAAGAACATTTTCCCTCTATTATCCTTCTCTACAGAACTAAGCAAGATGTAACTTGAACCTGGGGAAACTAACCAGACTCTTCAGTCTGAGAAATGGACTGCGGGTAACTATGTGAAAGCTATAATCAGGAGGCTTTTTGTTTGAATAAAAGTAAATATTTCAAAAGCTTCTCTTGGCAAAGCTTAATATTAGGTTAAATCATTATGAAATTTCAGTTTTATAGGCTCAAAAATGGATGACTAGCAATAACGTTATATACTTCCACATAATGCATTGAGATACTGAAATTTGCTAAAGATGTCATGATTATTGGCTCAAGACACAAAAAGCAACTTTGGGGATAAAAAACTACATTGCCTGTTAGAAGATAAATATTAAACGAAAGTAACTGTGTCAAATCTTGTTAAAGTGAATCCCTGAACCAGCAGAACTGTGTCACTTGGGAATTTAAAAATGCTTACTATAGCTCCTCCCTAAATCCTGTACTCTGGGGTGGGGCTAAGAAACTTGTGCTTTAATTAGCCTTCAGTTGACTTTGATGTATGCTAACATTTAAGAACCATTGGACTATGTGTTTCCTAGCATAAACTATGTCCTCACTATCACTGAGACTTGAATTGAGTTGAACTTGCATTTATTAAGTTTACATGCCAACTGAAAGAGGAAATACAACAATGGCAATCTTTTTACTTTATACATTTGATCATTGGCATTATTATATGTTCATAGTACTGTCTTTTATGCTATCCTTTCATTCTCCCATTTGGAAAATCTTTGATGGTAGTAGGAAATGCTACTTTTGTCTTATCAAAGGAAGTGAAATTTTGAAGACAGAAATAAAGGCACTTGGCACATATTTAATCATAATTGTAAGGTTTTTAATTCATAGAAGTAAAGACCTAAATGTAAGAGAAGATGGTTTGCTAATTGGAAGAAAACATAATAAGAGAAAGGAACTAAGGAACAGAGATTTGTACAACGTCCGGTGTTTTGAGGAGTTTTAAGGTAGTAGAACAAACACAGGAATGCCGGTCTTATAAGTAGGTCCAAGACTGCTGCTCAGAGCATGAAACCAGGATTACAGGTTCCGTGAACTTGCTAAGGTGGAGTATATTAGCTCCTTTAGTGTAGGGTTATAGCAGAGCAAATGCTTTTTTGTGTTTTGAAACATATTTTTTTAAGTGAGAAGCAAATGAAAGTAATGGATAGAAAAACCGTTAAAATGATTGTTGGATTTATATCTGAAAAAGTGGGTTTCAATAAGATAATGGAAAGTTTTTGACATTCTTGATTGCTAATATTTTGAGATTCACCATTTTGTAATGTTCTATTATACTTGAAAGTGTAAGATTTTATGATTTTAAGCATCATCAAATAATTCGAAAATACTGTTAAAATGATTGTTGGATTTATATCTGAAAAAGTGGGTTTCAATAAGATAATGGAAAGTTTTTGACATTCTTGATTGCTAATATTTTGAGATTCACCATTTTGTAATATTCTATTATACCTGAAACTGTAAGATTTTATGATTTTAAGCATCATCAAATAATTCAAACCATTCCAATTCATGAGAAAGATTAGATATGACATACATTTTGTCATGTGTGTGACAAAGAGCCTACAACAAATACCAGCCCTAATGGAGGAGTTCCAGGCCCAGTTCATTTATGGCTGAGGGGAAGACGAGAATGGTCACATTCAACCCTGCTGCCATAACACTGTGGGCACTTTTAGCCAATGAAATGAGGAAAAGAAAGAACAAATAAGTACTACAAGGGTAGAGACAAAAATAGCCTTATACTATGTACCAGAAAATTTAAGAGGTTCAATATATTGTTAACATAATAAGAGGACAAAAAGAAGACTTGAATAAATGTAAAGATATACTTAATATCACATATATTTCAATTTTTCAGAATTTAATGTATAAATTATATCTTATCCAGTCAAAATCCCAAGAGAATTTTTGAGTAACTTTAAAAATTGATTCTAAAATATGTGTACAAAAATGAAGGTCCATGCATATTTATAGTAATTTTTTTAAAAGAAGCCAAGGAAGGACTTGTCTAAGCAGAACTTCAGGCATATTACAAAACTATCATTTAAAAAATGTTGTACTAAAAAAAAAACTTTTAAAAATGTGGTACTAGCATGGGAACGTATAGGTAGATAGTGGAATGGAATAAAGTGCAGAAAGAGGAGAAAAATATGATTGAGGTGACACTGTAAATTAGCAAGGAAAAGATGGATTCTTTAATATAAACAATGGAAAAATTAGGTCAAGACATGAAGAAAAATAAATTTGTAATTTATGCTTCATATTGCACAAAGAAAAGAAAGAGAATCCACTTCAAGTGAATCAAAGGCCTAAATTTGAATGGCAAAAATTCAAAGCTTTTATGGAAGAAAATACAGGAATTTAACTTTGTGGTCTCATTTAGGGAAACCCCAGCAATATCCCAGAGCACAAGTGAGAATATCTAAACATTCTTTTTAACAGAGGATTCCATAAGCAAAATTAATTAATGGGCAGGAATGGATTAGAAGAAGATATTTATAATGTGAAAACAAAGTACATACACAATGTGTATTTTGGTTTCCTGCAATTAAGGAGGAGAATTTGTAAACCCAATAACACATGAATGAAATATATGAATAAGAGTTCAGGAAAACATGGGATAGGGATTGAATAGTTAATAAATAACACACACTTACTAATTTAAACAAAAAAGAGTTATTATCAGATAGACAAAGACTTGAAAGCCTCATAACATCAAGTTCTCATAACATGAATTGCTAATGGAGTAAAATGATGTAGTCACCTTGGGCAGTAATTCACCAGTATTTAGTGAAATTAAATATTCATGTAACTATGACTCAGCAATCCCACTCCTGGTGAACCTCTCACAGAAACTCTCCTCATATTCATAGGAAAATCTGTTTCTTACAGTGTTAGCTATGTTAGCAAAAGAGAGGGAGGTATGTGCCTATCACCAGAAGAATATGTAGGTATCATGTGAAGATGCAAACCATAAAAATTAGGTTTACCAAGGCTATTGGGGTCTCTCAGGAGATCCCCAATAAGGAATGATCCTCTTCCTTTCTTGGATTCTGAATAAATGGAGTAATAAAAGCAAGACTCCATAGAAATCTAAATATTACTCATTGTTGGATGGTGCAGCATTGGAAAATATAGTTTAGTGTGAGAGAAAAGGGAACCGTTACCTGAAAACCAGAGTAGGCAGAGTCTCCACCTCTGAGCAGAAGATAAAGTGGACCCCCTGCAGGCAGCCAGGACCTGTGAGAAAATAGGCAGAAGAGAGCAGAGCATGCCAGTCAGCCATTCTCTAATATACCAATGGAAAAGTCACTCTACCTCTCAAAGGCAGAGTGAAAAACAAGGCAGAATGGGGCTCTTTATGGGAAATTGACATTCCTTGTGAAGAAGATTAACAATAGGGATAGATCTAAAAGCATAATATTGGTAAAAATGTCAGGAATGAGACAATTTATAGTTCAGTAAAATATACACATATAATTTTTAAAAAGTGAAACAGATCACCAGCCCAGGCTGGATGCATGAGACAAATGCTCCGGCCTGGTGCACTGGGAAGACCCAGAGGAACTGGATGGAGAGGGAGGTGGGAGGGGGGATCGGGATGGGGAATACATGTAAATCCATGGCTGATTCATGTCAATGTATGACAAAAACCACTACAATATTGTAAAGTAATTAGCCTCCAACTAATAAAAATAAATGAAAAAAAGAAGTACACAAAGAGCATATTTTTGAAGGTTGCAAATACAGGAAATATACAGAAGGTAGATTAGAAAGGTGGGGAGTACATATATTTTGCAAATGTCTATGGGAAATTAAAAGTTTAAAAAAATAGTAAAAGAGTTTTGCACAAATAAAGGAAGATAGTGTCACCTGAATTTAGGTATATGAACAATTTACTCCTGTACTACTGGGATTAAAAAGACAACATTAGGGATGCAGAGATGATATGGCATTTTTTATTATGCTGTTATTTGCATTCGTATATATATGACCAAAAAAAATCCTACCACAAAAATAAAGTTAATAAATGATAGCGGTTATCCCAGGACTCAAGGATGGACAAAGTATTAAGCTTTCTCTAGAGTTTAGAACCTTTTGAGAGACAGCTTTCATTTTTACACAAAACTTACTTCTAAGGAGAGATGATTATTAATCAGACGATGTTTGTAGGAGAGAAGGGAAAGCAAACAAATCATTTTGATGCTCGAGGTGCCTTTCTTACATTTCCTGTGGCTTTCACTTCCGGAGCGCGCTTTCTGCTATTGTGTGTCCCACTAGTGATTGACTGAGACATGTCGTTAACTCAGTTTATCTTGTTCCCAGAATATGAGGGGATAAACAGAACCAGTTTTGCTATTTTTGTTATATAAATATCTTATGAGAAATCTGCTAGCAAACTGCCCCGCCGTGGAGCCAGGCAGGGGCCAAGCCAGGGCGGAGGGGGATTGCCAGCTGGGCCGGGCCTCCCTGGCTCAGGGATCCTCGAGACTGGACGCCATCTTGAGGCAACTCCCGTTGGGCTGTGCATACAGCACAGGGCTGCTAAGCGGCACCCACTCCGGGACTTGGAAAGTACCCCTCAGCCCCACAGTAGACAGATGGTATTTCTTCTGCGTTTGTGTGGAGGGGGTGGGGGAGTGGTGGTAACAATGAGCAGCAGTAGCCACTTGACAGGCTCCCTGCTGCCAAGAATTTGCATGACGAACGCTTGCTGCCATCTGGAGAACTTCAGCTCATTGAGGAAGAATCAGCATCCCAGCCTCACGGTTCTCTTTGCCCCAGTCTGTGCTGAGAATCTCTTTTCCCAGGGGAGGAAGAGAGCAAAAAGGCAAATCAATCAGACGAACGGAACCTGGCCTGAGGGAGGCAGGCTGCACCATTCCTTAGGGGAAGTCCCTGTGAGCTGGAGGATGCTGGTTTAGTCCAGGGGGGCGTGTGGACCAGGCTGGCATTTCGGAGTGGATTAGGTCAGTGGAGTCCGTCACCTTTTGAACAGGGCTTTGTTTATCTGCCGGTAGTTGGTGGAGGAAATGTGGAACTGAGAAGGAGAAAACTCAAATAAGGAACCCCTTTCCCATGACCTCCAGTGTGGAGTTCAATGAGGCAAAAGACTGACCGTACACCCCCGGGATCTGGTCATAGACCACAGTGTGATGTACGATAAACACATGTGTGGGCCATTTAATTAAACACATAACACAGCTTTCCAGCTGCTGAGATACTGCATGTTTAAAACAAAAGGTATTTTTCAAAGTATGAAAAAAATTCCACTTAATATTAGTTATTGTACTTTTAATATCCTTTCCTTCCTTGTTATGGGAACCTTATGGTTACGGTATTTTTTCTCTTAAGTTTTTTCTTTAAAAGGTATTTTTTTTCTCCAAAATATCTTTAATATTTAAAATTTATTAGGATCAAATGGTATCTTAAATGAAACATTTTATGAAAAGATTATATTCTATAAGGGCTATATATAATACATAAGACCACATAGCTTTGTGTCTTAGAGTTCTAACCTCAAACAACCCCAAGGCAATTCCTCACTGGAAAAAAGAAACGGACTCATAAATAAATTATGGAATTATCAAATAAGTGGGAGTAATACCACATTTAGGGGCTTCCCTGGTGACTCAGATGATAAAGAATCTGCCTGCAGTGCAGAAGACGTGGGTTTGATCCCTGGGTCAGGAAGATCTTCTAGAGAAGGGAATGACTACCCACTACAGTATTCTTGCCTGGGAAATCCCATGGACAGAGGAGTATTGAGGACTACAGTCCAGGGGATTGCAAAGAGTTGGATAGGACTGAGTGGCTAACACTTTCACTTTCAATGCCACATTTACCACTGATGCTCTGTGAGATTTGTGAAAGTGGAAATTATATTATGTTTCTCCTCAGTACTCTAGCACCCAGCACAATTCCCACCTTGAGGAGAGTCTATTTCTGCTTTGGTATTCAGTTCAGTTCAGCTCAGTTCAGTCGCTCAGTCATGTCCGACTCTTTGCAACCCCATGAACTTCAGCACGCCAGGCCTCCCTGTCTATCACGAACTCCGGGAGTCCACCCAAACCCATGTCCATTGAGTCGGTGATGCCATCCAACCATCTCATCCTCTGTCGTCCCCTTCTCCTGCCTTCAATCTTTCCCAGCATCAGTGTCTTTTCAAATGAGTCAGCTCTTCACATCAGGTTTTGGGTATTAGGAAGTATGAATTACAAATTAACAGCAAACTTCAGCCCAGTGGAGGACTTACTGGAAAGGTGCTGAGCCATCATATGGACTGTAAAATGGTGAACAGCCAAGACTAGAAAGGGAGGGTCAGCAGCCAGGCTGCAGGAATGTGGAAATTGCTTTAATGATAAGTATGCCTATATTTTGGTGACCTCCAGCCTTTGACTCTAAATTTCAAATTCTCTGAAGGTGAATTTTGATGGGCCCAGCTTGGGTCTGTGTCAGGTGATTGCTCTGGACCAATCAGAGAGGGGAGGAAGGTAGCAGGTGCAAGTAGTACAGCAGTGCTGTTGGCGCTGACTCTGGGTATCACAGAGGGCTTCTACCCCAGGGGCAAGACATGTCTCCCTCTCATGTTCCACAGCCCTATGAAGTCATTGAGGAGTCACCTGGCCGAATCAGAGCTGAGGCGTTCTGGTTGACTATATATTGCTGATAACATGAGCTTAATGCTCTGTTTGCCGAAACTTAAAATTTAAATTTTTTAAAACTTGTAAGTGTATTTCCCTATCTTATTTGATGGAATTATTGAGGTAATTTAGTGTTCCAATGATTCAGAATTATAATTATGCATGTTAATTTTTATAAACAATTGTAACATGATGATCTCTCAGGAACCACCGAGGGATAGGAGAGACGGGTCTGGACTAGAATGAAGAGAGGGAAGCATCTAGGATGTAATATTTAAGAAGGCACTCAGGCTAGCATGAAAGTAAGTTAAGAGTATTTCCTTAAATGTTACATCCTTGGTGACTCACTTGCTGTGCCCTACTTTGGGCACTGGTCAGAGGGTATATTTAACCTTCAACAAAAATGACTTCATACTATTCACCTAGGTAGTTTTGTCATCTGTTGCTTCTGAAGAAACCATTGTTTTGTAGGGCCCTCGTTACATTCACTCTCACTTCCCTACCCATTCAAACTTGTCTAATCTTCTTTTGTTTGCTATAACCATGATGTTCTAAGAGCCCTTTATTCCCAGCCCAACACCAGTCTAGGGCAATCCTGATTTAAAAATTTCCATCCTGTGGTTCCATTGTCACTATGAATGTCAATGATCTGATATTCATATGTACATAAGTATTCAAATCAATTTCAAACTTTCATAAAAGGGTCATTTTGCAGTAATACTAAATGAGTAATCATTATGTACAGATGTATTGAAATAAACACATTTCCTAGTAGGACATGTATCCTGATTTTTACATTTGAAAATCCAGTCATTATAACCATAATCTAGGGAGAACTAAAGCTTTAAAGGTAAAAGCAGACAGCTACAATAACGAAATTACATACTGCACTTTAAATCTCTACAACAACACAGTTTTTGTGTTAGTCCTTGAGGGTGATTCTAGTTCTGGCCTGTGGAGAAATAGCTCATGAGATTTATGACAGATTCTCACCTTTTTTTTCTAGGCTCCAGGTAGTCCCTGAGAGCCTAATGCTGAGTATAAGAGATGATTGCAGACAAAGGCGATGCCATGGTGAGACAGAACATCATTAACCTGGAAGGAAAGTCAAGTCTTGAGTTGTGTTCTTGGCTCTACTCTAACTTGTGAGGTTACCTTAGATCAGTCACTCACTCTGTCACACAGTTTTCAGGTCTGTAATTGAACTAGACAAATTTGAAGTCCCCTTTGGATGTAATATTTTCTATTTCCATTATTTCAAATAAGAGTTGCTGCTGCTGCTAAGTCACTTCAGTCGTGTCCAACTTTGTGTGACCCCATAGACGGCAGCCCACCAGGCTCCGCCGTCCCTGGGATTCTCCAGGCAAGAACACTGGAGTGGGTTGCCATTTCCTTCTCCAATGCCTGAAAGTGAAAAGTGAAAGTGAAGTCCCTCAGTCGTGTCTGACTCTTCGTGACCCCATGGACTGCAGCCTACTGGCTCCTCTGTCCATGGGATTTTTCAGACAAGAGTACTGAAGTGGGGTGCCATTGCCTTCTCCAAAGAGTTCACTGAACATAAAACTTGAAAAATATTTCTACTGTTTCAAGGGATCTGTTGAGTTGGCCAAAAAGTTCATTTGGGTTTATCTGTTACATCTTATGGAAAAACCTAAACGAACTTTTTGGCCAATCCAACACATACTTCAGTGAAATAATTAATCTTAAGGATTTTCTTTGTGGTGCCTGCTTGATATTCATCACAAGAACAAAATGCTGTGCCTATGTGACCTGTGATTATAGCTGAGTCATTCCAGTGGTATGCCAGTTTTAGTTTTTTCCAGTATCTGTATACAACTTTAGGAAAATTGAATTTAAAAAATTAACCAGTGGGTAGTTTGCCTGCAAAATACTAGGAACTAGCTCAATCTGAGGACAGAATTAAAATGTCCATGTTTTCTGGTATTATAGGGAATTGTGTATATGTGCTCAATTGTGTCTGACTCTTTGTGACCCCATAGACTGTAGCTCGCCAGGCTCCTCTGTCTGTGGAATTTTCCAGGCAAAAATACTGGAGTGGGTTGCCTTTTCTTTTTCAAGGGGATCCTCTCGATCTAGGGACTAAACCCGTGTCTCCTATGTCTCCTGCATTGGCAGGCAATTTCTTGCCAATTGTAGAGAATTAGTTTTTGTTTAATTTAAAAAAAAACAACAACAGAAACAGACATCTAGTTTGGTTAAATGGTCTTGCTTGCTTTTGTATCTTTTACTCTATCAGTGTAATTGTTCTTTTAGGGGATATGCTATTGGTTCAGTTATATCTCCCCCTAAAGATATGTTGGTATCCTAACCTGACTCACCTCAGAATGTGATGCTATGTGGAGATAGGGTCTTTACAAAGGTATTCAAAATAGTCTTTATGATGGGCCCTAATCCAGTGTGACTGATGTCTTTATAAAAAGGTGAAATTTTAACACAGATGTGCACACAGGAAAAATGCCACCTGAGGAGGGCATAGATCTAGATTGGGGTAATATTTCTATGAGCCAAGGAATTCCAGAGAGTGTTTACACACCACCAGAAGTTAGGCAAGGGACATGGACCAGATTCTTCTTACCTACCCTTAAAGGAATCAACACTGCCAGCACCTTAATATTGGCCTTCCAGCCTCAACTGTGAGATAATAAATTTCTGTTGTATAAGCCACACAACTTGTGGTACCTTGCCTAGTAAACTAATGCAGATAGATACCTATTAGTGTATCTGTGTCTAGATAAAATCCCATTATTAATTTCAGTGTTGGTTTTGAACACACACATTCACATGCACAAAGATTCTAAAATTACATATGTATATTTTAAGATCTCAGAGTGAAACAAAAAAAAGTGCTTTAAAGGAGCCTATGGAATTTGTACTTTATACACATATTCACTAGTAGCTTGGAAACCTAATTGCTTTCTGTGTCTTATTTTATTATGAATCTCATTTATTCAGTAACCTCATTTATTGATTATGATTGGAATAATTTTCAGGACCATCTTGCTACTCAAAAGCACAAAGAAAATTAGAAATTTAGAGCATTTATGAACCATTACTAGGCAAAAATTTTCTGCAATAAAGGGTGGTCCCATCACCCTCCTAAAATGTACAGTGTCATGCCATTAGTGAATTTATGAAATATAAGATAATTCATATCTTTCTTTGGGAAATATTGATAAACTATCCTTAAAATTGTGACTTTCTTCTTTATAATCTCATAAAATAAAATTCTGTAACTTGCTTGTTTTTTTCTTTCAGTATTTCAGAGTTCCTCAAGAAAGATTATTCTTTCTAAGAGCTAAGTAAAATTCCCCCTTTTTAGGATTTATGCTTGAACTTTTTTACATACAGTTCGTTAGAAATAAAGAGCCAGTTACTGAAACTACTACATATAATCTCATGGAGGTAATGAATATGGAAATCAAAGATATAATATTTTTAGTTACTTCTATTTGCTTCGCCAGTTTTAAAGTAAGATTATATGCTTATAGAAATGTTTTCCTTTCTGGCTCACTAGACTGTATTTTTTTCCCACTCGATATACAGGGAGCAGAAGTAGGGCAATTTAAATATACCTTTTGAGCCAAGGAAGCTAGCAAGAAATAATCACAATTTTAAAGAAAAATAAGAAATTGTGAAAGTGTTTAAGTGGGAGATTGCATTTTATTTGGATTCTGTTAATTACTGCTACCAGTCCACAAGCTGTTGCAAAAAGTCCCCTGGAGATTATTTCCAGTCTATTTATAGAATCTTCAGAGAAGAAGCTATGAGAATGTCTTTTTATGATATTCTCTTTAGGCTTCCATTTTCAATAGCTCACAATTAGTTGTCTGGAATGAGGATGTATGTTAGGCTAAGTATGCAGGGGTCACAATTTTCTGACCCACTTCCTTCTTCATGGCCAAATACATTTGGGAAGAATTTTTTTCCAGATTCTGTTTGTTGTATTAATTTACAATGACATCTTTTCAACTGTCTTGGCTTTAAAATTGACTTGTAGCTTTAAAGAAGCAATTTCCCTTTTGAAATGATCCATTACCATGCCTACAAGAATGTGGGTAGCTACCCACAGTGGTGAATATACTTGTGGAGAAAGCTTAGAACTGAGATGAGCAGACAGGTTAAAGATGGGAGAAAATTAATGCCTTGAAAGGAGGTGGATTGTAAAGGGAAGCTGGGTGTAGCTTCTTGTAGAATGGACTCATTTTAGCAGTTTTCTCTTTCTTCAGGTTACAGTGGAAGTTGTTGTCTTCCTTATTAGCAAATTATAATTGATCATTTCATTTATTTACAGTTCTTCTCTAAGAAAAAGTTCTTTATTTGGTTTTATTCATCAGTGTCCGCAGAGTAGAATTTTGTACCTTGGCATCATATGTCCGTTTGAGAAGTGCAGGGCTTCCTTAATTCCCTAAAATGGGTTTTGTGTATGCCCGGGGGCAGCATGTGACACGCGCCCATCTGGCATGTAAGTTGCCACTTACAAGGCTGCCACCTGTGTTGCCACCCAGGACCCTTGCCACTCCTCTGTCCAAGGCGTTAGACGCCAAGTCCCCCAGCCCCTTGCTGACTGCTGTCTCTTCTTCCATGGCAGATGTCAGGGTGGGAAACACTTTGAGGGCCAAACATTTGCTGTTACCAGCCTGGCAGAGACTCAAATCCTCCTCTACTGGCAAAATACAACAACATTGAATATGTTTGCCTCTTAGTCTACAGTCACTTCCCTCCTTTACCCCAATCCCAACTCCTACCTTAATTTGACTCATTGCTTTAACTCGGAGTAGATCTGATAGGACTAATGTTGCCCATCGTGGTTGCCATCCCCAGTCCTCACTAAAGAGATCTTTGGGTGAGGAGGAGGACTGATTCATGCTGTCTTTAATCAGCTGGGCTTAGAGCCCCTTCTGAAATGCTCCTGGTCTTTGGACATGCAAATCCCAATCCATTAAGTTTTTGCAGTCTGAGTACAATTATCAAGCTAGTGGAAGTGCCACAGAGGCCATCAGAAGAGGCAAGAGGTGTGAATGGATTTGATCCCTCTAATGATGAAAGAGCAGCTTTAGCATCATAAACTCATACTATTTTTAGAGCAGGAGTTATCTTAGAATCATTCATTTAACATATTTTACAAATGAGAGAACCAAAAGTCCTATGGCTTGGTTATATATGGTTTGCACATTGGTGCTATTCTTATTAATTGATATTCTATAAAAACATATGTCATGAAATTTATTATTATAAGTATTTTGGATTTATGTCCATTGTTTATGCACCTTACCTTTGAATGTGGGCAATCTTAGGAACAAAGCATTTTGTTTGAATGAGACCATTGAGTGCTAAGAGTCTTTCCTAGGCATGGGGTTGAGACATTTCTCAATTACACTCTGAGAAAATGTTTTTCTTCCACTATTTGAGTCTATGGGAATAGCTTTAGAAAACATAATTAATATTCATAACTGCTCACTTATTTAATAAGGTACTTATTGAATATTTATTGAAAACTGGTAGGGACTAGACTAGGTACTTGGGATATAGTGAGGAACAAAACAAGTAAGATTCTAGAGGCTAAAAATGAGTGGCTTATATTTTTATTTAATGGGCAACTGAATGTGGTCTTAAAACTATAAATCTAGTTTTTTTTCCTTTGTGTGTTTTCCTCTTCTTTAATATCACCATCATTGCAAAGTGTTTGTTACGTACAAAGGGTGTTAGGTAGAATGCATTTGGCTTTGAGGGAAAGAAAAATCAATCAAATTCAAACTGGCTTAAACAATAAAGGGAATTTATTGGCTCCATAACTTAAAAGTCCAGCTGGAAGGTGGGCTTCCAGCATGGTTTAATCAGGGTTCCAGGTCAATTGCTCAGTGACGGTTCCAGCTCTGTCCAACATCATGCATATATCATGTTATTCCCTGAAAGGCTTCTCTTGTGGTTGCAAGATGAATACCAAGAGAAAACAGGGTTTGATTTACTCATAAAAAGGAAGGAAAGAGTATTCTTATCTTAAAATTCCAAGCACGATATTGAAATGACACAATGAATTTGATTAGAGCATATGTGGACAACTGAACCAATTATTGTGGCCAGGAGAATAAGATATGTCTTTTGATTTAAACTAACCCAGGACCTAAAGTTGAGAAATCTGTGTGCAGGTCAGGAAGCAACAGTTAGAACTGGACATGGAACAACAGACTGGTTCCAAATAGGAAAAGGAGTACATCAAGGCTGTATGTTGTCACCCTGATTAATTAACTTATATGCAGAGTACATCATGAGAAACGCTGGGCTGGATGAAGCACAAGGTGGAATCAGGATTGTTGGGAGAAATATCAATAACCTCAGATATGCAGATGACACCACCCTGATGGCAGAAAGTGAGGAAGAACTAAAGAGCCTCTTGACGAAAGTGAATGAGGAGGGTAAAAAAGTTGGCTTAAAGCTCAACATTCAGAAAACTAAGATCATGGCATCCGGTCCCATCACTTCATGGCAAATAGGTGGGGAAACAGTGGAAACAGTGTCAGACTTTGTTGTTTTGGGCTCCAAAATCACTGTAGATTGTGATTGCAGCCATGAAATTAAAAGACGCTTACTCCTTGGAAGGAAAGTTATGACCGACCTAGACAGCATATTAAAAAGCAGAGACAATGCTTTGCCAACAAAGGTCCATCTAGTCAAGGCCATGGTTTTTCCAGTAGTCATGTATGGATGTGAGAGTTGGACTATAAAGAAACCTGAGTGCAGAAAATTGATGCTTTTAAACTGTGGTGTTGGAGAAGACTCTTGAGATTCCCTTGGACTGCAAGGAGATCCAACCAGTCCATCCTAAAGGAGATCAGTCCTGAGTGTTCATTGGAAGGACTGATGTTGAAGCTGAAACTCCAGTACTTTGGCCACCTGATGCGAAGAGCTGACTTATTGGAAAAGACCCTGATGCTGGGAAAGATTGAAGGCGGGAGGAGAAGGGGATGTCAGAGGATGAGATGGTTGGATGGCATCACCGACTCAATGGACATGAGTTTGGGTAAACTCCAGAAGTTGGTGATGGGCAGGGAGGCCTGGCGTGCTGTGATTCATGGGGTTGCAAAGAGTCGGACATGACTGAGCGACTGAACTGAACTGAACTGAGGACCTAACATTGGAGATAAGGGTAGGATCGGCTTCCCTCAAAGTAATTTAGCTGGAAGGAGAATAGGGCCAAATTTGAGGCCTATTTGAAAAAATGGGAAGTGAATAATTAATACCAAGTAGAAAATCATCAAGTATTTACTAGATAAATTTTGGGATACTACATCAGGTTCTGTGATCTTGCTGGTTACCACTCATGGAGATTTATTTAAAATGTTGAAAATGAGTTTACATTTTACATTGTTCAAAGGAATAAAGAAGAAAAAGTTAACAAATATTCAGCTCAGTAAGAAGAACTTTAATAAAACAAACCAAAAATAGAAATTAAAGAAATCAATAAACAAAAGCAGAAATTAATTACTGTGAAAACAATGAAATTCTTCCTTTTGTGATCATAGAAGACTGTTTACTTTTAAACCAGTTCAACACACTAAGAAATTGCCATGGACAAAGGAGCCCGGCGGACTACAGTCCGTGGAGTAGCAAAGAGCTGGAGTGAGTGAGTATGCGTGTGTGTGTGCATGCACACACACACACACACACACACACACACTGAGAAAATGGAAATAAGTTTAGAAGAACAACAAAATCTGTTGGACGGCATTGAGGAGCGACCAAGATAGCAAGGACTTGAGTGCCAGAATTCTAGAGAGAAGAGAGCCCTAAGAGATGAACCCCACTTTTTTTTTTGGTGCCACTTTTCCAATTTAAGGCATTTGCCAGTTAGAAGCATAGGTGAAGGCTGAGAGGCTAGAAGTTTTGCAGAAAGTAATATTTGAGAGGCTTAGAGGCTCAGCAGATTTTAGGGTAGTCTTATGGGGTGACCCAAACTAAAATTGAGAGCCAACTTGAGTCCCTTGGACATCAAGGAGATCAAACCAGTCAATCCTAAAGGAGTGACCTAAATGGGGTGACCCAAACTAAAATTGAGAGCCAACTTGAGTCCCTTGGACATCAAAGAGATCAAACCAGTCAGTCCTAAAGGAAATCAACCTTGAATATTCATTGGAAGGACTAAAGCTGAAACTCCAGTACTTTGGCCAACTGATGTGAAGAGCTGACTCGTTGGAAAACACCCTGATGCTGGGAAATATTGAAGGCAGGAGGAGAAGGGGACGACAGAGGATGAGATGGTTGGATGGCATCACTGACTCACTGGACATGAGTTTGAGCAAACTCCAGGAGATAGTGAAGTACAGAGAATCCTAATGTGCTATAGTCCATGGGGTCGCAAAGAGTCAGACACAACTTAGTGACTGAACAGCAACAACAAAGAAGAGTTGCTTATAAATACCCAAGGCTTTCAACTGGGGCTCCCAAACAGTTATACCCTAGGAGTATGGGCTAACTCTTACAGGGAAAATAAAGTCCCAGTTTTGAGTCATTTCGGGTCTTCCCTGATAGCTCAATTGGTGAAGAATCCACCTGCAATGCCGGAGACCTGGGTTAAATGGGAAGATCCTCTGGAGAAGGGAAAGGCTCCCTCCCCACTACAGTATTCTGGCCTAGAGAATTCCATGGACTGTATAGTCCATGGGGTAGCAAAGAGTCAGACATGACTGAGTGACTTTCACTTTGTCATTTCAATCAACTTTAATCAATTATATTAAAATGATAGTCCTTTGCCTTAATTTTCTGTCAGAAACAAAAGTAAATCCCTTCTGGAGAAAGACACCATTGTCCAGAGTTTCAAATTATTTTTCATATACAATGTCCAGCATTACATTAAGAAATTTCTGGTCATGTTGACCAAAGCTAAGAGAGAAAAATTAAAACAAACAATAAAATCAGACCCACAAGAGATCCAGGTATAGGAATTATCAGGCATTGGTTTTAAAATATTTGTGATACATTTATTAAAAAAAAAGGATGGAGAACTTTAGCTGAGAACTTGTAAAAGCATAGATAAGTTTAAAGCATATTTGAGAACTGAAAAAATTTTAGTAATTGCAAGTAAGAAGTGGATATATAGGTTTCATTAAAACAGATTTAATGAATTAGCAAATTGGTAAGAAGAAAGCATCCAGGTATCCAGACCTAAGTGTCAAGAAACAAAAAGATGGAAAATACATAAACAAGCGTCAGAGACCAGTGAAATATGGGGAAAATATCTGACATATGTGTACTTGGAATCTAAAAAAAGAAAGAGAATGTGGTAAAAATATGAAGAGTTAATGACTTAGAATTTTCCAGAAAACAGATGGCAGTAGATAAATGATTAAAAAGCTGTTTTTAAACAAAGCAAAACAAACAATAACAACGACAATAACAAAGTTAGCTAATATAATCAAGGGAAAAGCAAAATAAGATTCCAAAAATGAATATAAACTATAGATATAAAGGATATTGTAATTATAATAAGTCTGTACTTATAAATTTAAAAGTTTAGTTAAATGAATAATTTCTAGAAAAATTTAATTACATTCATTTAAGAAGACATAGAAACTCTAGAAATTATTGATTACCTCCAGAAAAACATGGCTTGAGTGCTTTCATGGATGAAATTCTATAAACTTTTAGAGAACAGATGATTCACACAATATATAAAATTGTTTAAATCAGAGAAAGAAAATGTAAAATCTTCCAAATTACTTTCAATACTTATGATGATCTTCCCCCAAATGGCATAGAAATCTACAAAAATCTCATTTAGAAATAGATACCAAAAGTTTCACAACTGATATTTGGCAGTTTATTAAGAAAAGAAGGCAATCACATTCCAGCAATACAAAAAAAATTTAAATCTTAGAGTTACACTGATACATTTCTATCACATTTATAGATAAAAGGAAAAAATCAGTATTGCCTGCTTGGTGGTCATCAGACTTTTTTTTAAATTAAGTTTGACTACTTTGAGAGTTAGCATCTTGTATTAGAAAACTAACATCATCTTTGATTCTAAAATAGGAGAAATCCACACCATACCAGTGTCTGAAAAAGCAAAAGACCATTAAGCATTTTATATTTTTTGCCTTCTTTAGAATCCATAATGATATGTTACTTTATTATTCAACTTTTGCACAATTAAATTTCCTGTTGTTTTGCAGAAATGCATCATGTATGAAAATAATGCAGAGGATACATTTCAATTCATCAAAGGTTAGATAAGAAATAATTTACAGTTCAGTTCAGTTTAGTTGCTCAGTCATGTCTGACTCTTTATACCCCATGGACTGCAGCACACCAGGCTTCCCTGTCCATCACCAGCTTCCAGAGCTTGCGTAATTCCAGAGATTGACTGGTTTGATCTCCTTGCAGTCAAAGAGAGTGATTTAGTTGCTAAGTCATGTCCAACTCTATTCCTGGGTCGGGAAGATCCCCTGGAGAAAGAAAGGGACTCTCAAGAGTCTTGTCCAACACACAGTTCAAAAGAATCAATTCTTCGGCACTCAGCTTTCTTTATGGTCCAGCTCTCACATCCATACATGACTACTGAAAAAACCATAGCTTTGACTAGACAGACCTTGTAACATCTCTGCTTTTTAATATGCTGTCTAGGTTGGTCATAACTTTTCTTCCAAGGAGCAAGCATCTTTTAATTTCATGACTGCGGTCACAATTTGCAGTGATTTTGGAGCCCCCCAAAATAAAGTATCTCACTGTTTCCACTGTTTCCCCTTCTATTTGCCATGAAGTGATGGGACCACATGCCATGATCATAGTTTTCTGAATGTTAAATTTTAAGACAGCTTTTTCACTTTCCTCTTTCACTTTCATCACAAGGCTCTTTAGTTCTTCTACGCTTTCTGCCATCAGGGTGGTGTCATCTGCATATCTGAGGTTATTGATATTGTCTCCCAGCAATCTTGATTCCAGTTTGAGCTTCATCCAGCCCAGCATTTCACGTGATGTACTCTGCATATATGTTAAATGAACAGAGTGACAGCATACAGCCTTGATGTACTCCTTTCCGGATTTGGAACCAGTCTGTTGTTCCATGTCTGGTTCTAACTGTTGCTTCTTGACCTGCATACATGATTTCTCAGAAGGCAGGTAAGGTGGTTTGGTATTAACATCTCTCTAAGAATTTTTCACAGTTTGTTGTGATACACACAGTCAAAGACTTTGGCATAGTCAACAAAGCAGTAGTAGATGTTTTTCTGGAACTCCCTTGCTTTTTCTGTGATCCAACGGATGTTGGCAGTTCATCGAAGGGATAGATGCAAAATAATTTGCACTATTGCGATATTGTTAGACAAACTTTTTAACACTTTGTTGTTGGTGGTGTAAAATTGATGAAGTCTTCTTGGAGGGTAACATGGTTGAATATACTAGAAGTTTAAAAAATATTAATTACCTAAGTTCTATCAATTTCATTTCTAGATATTTATGTCAAAGATATTACTATGGTATGTAAAATGATTTATGTCCCAGGATATACTATTCATTGCAGCATTATTATGAAAGTGAAAAATTGGAAACCACCTGAATGTCAACAAGAGATTAAGTGAATTATGATGAAGCTGTGATTGGATACTATGGCTTAAAGTATTTTAATGACATGAAAATATTAGTTATGTATTGATAAAAACACCGCACCTTTATAAACAACAAAAATGTATATTATACACAAACAGAAGAGATATAAATCAAAATCATAGCAGGAATTATTTCTTTCAGTAGTATTGTTGCAGTTGATTTTCATTTTCTCCTTTGAGCCTTCCTATAATTCCACATTTCCAAATTTCCATAATAAACATAAACATATCCTATTTTTGTAACCAGAGAAATATTATGTTAAAAGTTGTGCTTGAATTAGGCAAGAAGGATAGGTTATTTCTTTTCAGGAGAGCTGGAAACTTTGTAACAGTTTCCAGCATAACAACTATGACTGGCAAAATTACATTATTTCCTTTTCCCTCCTTAGTTAAGCACTCCTGAGATACTAATTTTTTCCTCTTAAATCTAACATTTAATCAGAAGAGGGTCCAATATGGCAGTATAGGAAGACCCTGAACTCCCTTCCTTCCATGGACATACCAAATCTGTAGGTATTGTGAAATAATTTTTGCTGAAAGAGAATTGTGGACTAGCTGAACAGCTCCCAGCGCAATAAGAGATAAAAAAGTCACAAAGAGATGGGTAGGAGTGGCAGAGGTGTAGTCTGTTTCCAAACCCTACCCCTGAGCATGAGGGGTGCCTACCTCACACTGGGTACCCCAACCCTTGGGGCATGAATGAAGAATTGAGGTCCTCAAAATATCTGGCTTTAGAAACCAGTGGGGCTGACATCCAGGGGGTCTGGAGGCCTGTGGGGATCTGGGATACTTCCTTTGAGGGACTCAGGAGTAGACTTACTCAGCCTGGGTCTCAATGTAGTGAAGGCTACAGCTTGAGACGTGACTGTATGATGTATGAAGAAGGTTCATTTGCTAATCTTAAAGAACGTAACCATAAAGCATAGACACACAAAAAATGAGAAAGAAATCTAACATAACACTAAAGAGAGTCATAAAATCACAAGAGAAAAAAGCCACAGAAGAGAAAAGGAAGAGAGGGAAACTACCGGATGATAGAAAGGGATAGATAATAGATGAGGGAGCCATTGACAGGAGAGAGGTGAGGCAAGTTCTAGGATGATAGCTCTATAGCTATGCAGTGGGTCTAGAAGAGCAGACAGTCCAGAATGGAGAAAGAGTGAAAGAGGTCTCAGAGGGAGAGATTTCCAGGAAAACGTATGCCATGGTGAGACTATCCGATGCTTTTGATCATGTGAAGAATAGTGTTATGTTTTATGTGTTAGGTTTACACTTTTGAGACAAATTAGATATAGGTTTTGTGTATAGAAGTCTAAGTCAATGAAAAATTGAAACAACTATACACTTTTAGAAATAGTAAAAATACTACAGAAATGGAAACATAATCATATTCTACTACTTGGCTCAGCAACAAACAATAATTGCACAGTTATAATAAAGTATCCCTATTCAGGAATTTAACCAAAAACTGTTGTAAACATATACTAGGAAGATGGTGGGAATGGGAAGTGATTATTAGTGTAAGGGAGAGGTTTAGTGTAAGGAAGAAAAAATATCTGCTGTAATTGGAAGTCAGTAGATGATATATAACCATATTAATTAGAAGTATGGGGATAGAAGTAAGAAAAAATAGCTAAGACATTTTTGCAAATATTTGTGTTGGGAAGTAAGACTAGTGTGGAGGTGTGCAGTGGTGGATACTAGTTTTCACTGTGTTTTCTGAAACTACTTGACTTTTCAAAACCATATATTTGAATTACTTTGCTAAAATTAAACACCAGTGACTTTCAAGAGAGCATTTGCTAGTGAGGGGCAAAGCTAGTATGGCAAAAGAAAACTAAGATCATTTATTTGTATTTCTAGGCATATCTCCAGAAGTAAGAGCATTTAGTCTGCTCTCAGCTCTTTTAACATCAGAACTTTTGTGGTCTCTGCCTTAGACTTGGATGTGGTCTTCAAATTCTATACACTTGCCACTCTACCATGTCATCTCAAAATCATTTATAACATCAGTTGATGTAAAAACAAGTTGACTTCAATTATTTCCTTGAAAGGATTTTCCTTTTCTACTCTTCTTGGCAATGAAGACTGGACTCTGGGCTTTCCCAGAACTGACTTGGTGTTACGCAGTCCACTCAGTCAACAAAATGAAACAGAAAAGTGTTCCTCATGTTTCAAGACCTAGTCTTTGCTCTGACAGCTTGTTGATACCGCACCATTGGATTGATAACACTTAAGTGTCTGGCTTTGATTGTGGTAAATTGCAATCAGCTGATGACATAGAAAATATGAATAAAAATCCAGAGGGCAGATTTAGAGTATATTTATGTGTGGGGTTGGTTTGGAGGATGGAGTGATAGGAAAAGAATTTCAGAGGAGACAATGGAGAGAGACTTGAGAACCCAAGTATATAAGCTCTGCAGCCTCCAATGTTTGCCTGACAGCCCTAACCTTGAAGCAAGCTTCTTCGAAACTTCTTTATACTTATGATAATGGCAAAGTAAAAAAAGAGCATATCATTGTTTTTGACTTAAATTCTTATCCACAGTAGAGAATGTGATAGCTTATTTGCAAATCATTTGTTCTCATCTGAAGGGGCTCCCATTGTTAATGCTTCCGAAGCTGAAACTGAATACTCTGGGATTTTACCCGCTGCCACTTGACCAGCTGCAGAGAGAAGCATTGACTTAGCTTCCAGACCCCAAGGCAAATGTTCTAGGAAAGCCTGCTTAGGTGCATTTTAAGAACCTCTCACCTGTCACTTCTCTTTCTCCTCAGCCCTTCACGGTAGAATTCAGAATAGGTTGGAGCTCTGCTCCATTTTATGCCCGATAATTTAATGGAAGTTAAAGTGCAGTTAATAAAGGTAAATGACTAGGGAAGTAATAGCCACGGCCAAATTCTCCCAACTTCATCAGCAAAGGAAAATTTGCAAGATATTTTAACAGCTGAATGGTCTAAGTCAACTTCTGGTGGGTATGAGTGATTTCAGAAAGGACTTCTCATGGCCATTAAGAATTAAGGAAACCAAACAATCATATGGTATTATTTAATTCGTGACCATCTTGAAAGATTTCTTTGTAATCTGGGTTGCAACCATTCACATGACAATTTGATTATAAAGAGTTAGCATTCCATCAGTCAGTTTTCTTTCAATTCTTATTTTTATACTCCTGACAAGTAAATACACTTAGTTGAGGAAAATTAAGTATTTGTGTAATTATGTGTTTTGTTATTCCTCATGGTCGATGACATAACATTTCAGGTCTTCTAAAATTACATCACCTAAGAAGAACCAATAATATGTTCCAGTCTCCATTCATTTTCTTAATAGCCACAGGTTACTCTGCATCACCACTCAGATTTCTTCAAGTACTAATGGCATTTGCTACCTAATGATCTGTGATGCTAGAGCTGAGCTAATAACTACAAGGTGAAGAACATTTGTCATATTTACTATAAAAGTATATGTCCTTTGTTTTAGACTTATTTTCCTTAACTGTTAAGAGTTTCCACTTTTGTTTCAAATTCAAAAAAGACATTATATATTGTTACAGGGGTATATAAGCCTTAAGGTTACAAATATTTTTCCCCAGTTACTTTTAATATTTTATTAATAATATAGCCAAGTTTTGTAATACATTTCTATGCTTTCTATAAAATATATATATATATATATATACATATATATATATGTATATGTATATGGACTTCCCAGGTGGTGCTAGTGGTCAAGAACCCACCTGCCAATGCCGGAAATGTAAGAGACTCAGGTTTGATCCCTGGATCAGGAAGATTCCCTGGAGGAGGACATAACCCACTCCAGTATTCTTGCCTGGAGAATCTCATGGACAGAGGAGCCTGGTGAGCTACAGTCCATGAGGTCACAAAGAGTTGGACAGGGACATGATTGAAGCAATTTAGCATGCATGCATGTATGTATAAAAATGGGTAGGAGGGAGTGAGTGGGTTTCAGCCCTGAAAACATTGGTGGAAAGATATATTAAATTGGTGATGTACGAAGGTCATTTTACATTCCCCTTCTTACTCTCTCCCTTTCTCCCTCACTCTCTCTAAGTATGTATGTATGCCTGTACACACATATGCATTAATAATGTATATAAATACATACACATACACGCCCACATGACTATTCCCTCTATTATGTCTCACTATGTATGTCTGATAAAATGCAAAGAGAAATAATGCTGGGAAACAATAGGGTCAAACACTAAAATTGAAAACTCCCTTTTTTTCCTCATCAGAACATTGTCAGTCTTTTTATCTTCCAGGACAAATTCATTTGGGTTTTCCATAAAGTAAAAATGAATGGTTATCTACAATTGTTTTCATATTGAACTCAAAGTTCTTCCCTCCTTGGCCTTATCTGGTTTCGACTGCTCTTTAGAATGAACATTGTATATTTTCTTAGTCCACAGATACAGACAAAGCTCCTACTTTTCTGATTTGCCCGAGGGCAATGTGGTCTGAGTCTCAGAGCAGTGCTGTAATGTATTTGTATGAAAAAGAGCATCCTTGAGTGAGTCACTCTACCTCCCACAGACCAGTGAGTCCCGCACGTAGTTCAAGAGCTCTGGTCAGAGAGGCCAAATTGGACCCGTCTGAGCTCACTGTGAACCCTGAAAACAACATCAGTGCCTGCGGTTATTTTAAACTTCAGCACTTTAGCATCCATTCTTTTTCACTACTGTGAGTAATTTAATGAGGGTTAGTTTTAATAGACTAAGATATTAAAGAGTCTTTTGTATTTATGAATGAATTATTTAAAATATACTCCATCTTTAAACCAAGTAATTATCTTTTTTCTAAAGACAATTTCTAAAAACAGAAATTTAAAGATTTAAGTGTATATTTTAACTTTTTGAATCTATAATAAGTACCATTCTGGAAACAAATAATTATTTCCAAAAAGAAAATATAATAAGCAAAACAAACATGTTATTTATAAAGTTTTTACTTTTTTTATTCACCCATTTGTTAAGAATTCTTTCCACAAGAATATTTACACCCTTGATGAATGGAGTATAAAACCCAATTTCAAGTTGTAGATTGTCCCTAAAACATATATTTAGTTTAATGGGCTATTAACACTTACTTCTAGCAGTAGTTAATGTTTTCATTAAAAGTATGTATCACTGTATTTTTTCATCAATACAAATTGGAACAGTATTTTCTATTAACATAAAGATAACCATTTTGGGTTTCTGTTATATGCAAGGTGCTCTATTATTTATTTAGGTTTCAAAAAGCAAAGACCATTATACCTATGGGGCTTCCCTGATGGTAAAAAAAAATCCTCCTGCAATGCAGGAGACACAGGAAATGCGTATTTGATCCCTGGGTCTAGAAGATCCCCTGGAGAAGGAAATGGCAATCCAGTCCGGTATTCTTGCCTGGAAAATCCCATGGACAGAGGAGCCTGGCGGGCTACAGTCCATAGGGTCGCAAAGAGTCAGACACGACTGAGCATGCAGGCACAGGCATTATATCTATGAAAGTGTTAGTCACTCAATCATGTCAGACTCTTTGTGACCCTGTGGACTGTAGCCCATCTAGCTGATACCTCTGCTTAAGTTATCTCACAAATGCTGCAATCACTGCTTACTGGGATTGGGGGTTTTGTCTGAGGCTTGGTTGAGGAAGGAACCAGTGCTACGCTCAGAGGATTACTGGCAGCATTTCAGTCCTGGGCTGTCAGGTGGAAGGCCTTCATTCTTGGTTGGCGGTAATGCCCAGCTCTTTGCCTTGTGGACTTTCCAAACATGGTTGCTCACTTCCTTAAGCCAGGAATGAAGAGAGAGTCTCCTAGTAGGAAGGACATTACAACTTTATGTAGTGTAATCATGTATGTATGTATGTAAACCTGTACGGGCTTCCCTGGTGGCTCAGCAGTAAAGAATCTGCCTGGCAATGCAGAAGACACAGGTTTGATCCCTGGGTCAGGAAGATCCCCTGGAGATGGAAATGGCAACCTGATTCAGTATTCTTGCCTGGGAAATCCCATGGACAGAGGAGCCAGGTGGGCTACAGTCCACGGGGTTGCAAAAGAGTCGGACATGACTTAGTGACTAAGACAACAAACGGCAACAGTCCTGTACTCCATGTCACCATTGCTGTATTCTGTTGGTAAGGCACAAATTACAGATCTGATCTACACTCAAGGGGAAGGATTACACATGGGTGTAAATACAGGTGTAAATTACACAGGGCAATAATCGAGAGAGTCACTTGACGGTTTTTTCACCACAAGGAACAAAGCAGAAAAAAAATCAGGAAATAAAAAAGTGTCCTCCCTTAATGAAGACATGGATAAATGTAAATGATTATCTTCATTGTGATTAAAAAAAGAAAATCTAATTTCTTATGTCTTACTGATTGAATTTCCAACTTGAACTTTCCATTGTGATATCCAGGTTATTGACAGTACCCTGAATTTAAGAATAGATTCTGTCCAACTCTGTGTAGGCTATTTGATAAGCAGTATTGATAAATATTTTCCCCTCCCTGGTAGATTGTATGTGGTGCAGCCATGAGATGTTCAGCTTAATGAAGAGGAAATGTGGTGAGGTTTTTGGAGAGGATCTGGTTACTGGAGGGGAGAAGACCCATTTGGGGAAGAATTTACCACACTTGCATCTGAGCAGTTTGATAGAGAAGAGGCCATATTTGGGCAGAGAATAATAAACAAATTACAGAAATTAGAGCAGGGGAGTGGCAGAGCCAAGAGGTCAACCCCAGAGCCTTCAATTTTCAACCCTCCCAATCTCCACCTGGGGCCTCTAAAGTGTCTGGGTTGTTGGTGAAAGGGAAATCTCAGAGGTCATTCGGTCCCAACTCCTGAGCTTAAGTTAAGGAAGTTGAGGGGTCCATGAGGATTAAGTATTAGCCTCAAGTCATGAAATGGTCCTATGGCATAGCCAGCCCCAAAAGTTAAAGCAAAAATCAAAATACTGCTTTGAAACTTTCTTGGATTTTAATTCTTATTTTATAGGAGGAGGACCCTCAGAATAGCATTGATTATCTCTTATGGTTTCTAAAGAAGAGGTTGAAAAGAACTGAATATCTGAAGAATTCCTTCAGTCCTCTTCTGCTTGGGGTCTTAGGATATAAAGTAATTCCATTAAATCAATGTTTTAATAGCAGCAGCATGTCCCTGGAAAGAAGGGATACATATCAAGCATATCATTTCTGTCTTTTTTTTCTTCTTCATTCCTCTACCTCTTCAGGACAAATCTAATGTGAGGGTTTTGAAAGTGACATGGGATGAGAGCTGGGGAGAAACTTAACTAAATCTAATCAAACTTTATTATCTGCTAACTTCAAAGGGAAGCCAAGTATGAAGGACATGTGTGAAGATTCAGCAGGCAAGAGGCTGTAAGATATCTTATGACAGTACGCTTGAGTATATTGCACTTCTAAGTGTTAGGAACATTTAATCAAGCCAGAAGAAGGCTTGAGGGAAAAATAGGTACTACTACTAGAATCTAAAGAGGCTCAAGTATGTTAGTAGTAATCAAAGCAGGTTGATCGGTTATCTGAAAACTCTGCAAAGTGTTTGATATTCAAAACAACAATCTGATTACGTCTTTGTTGGTTGGAACCAATTGATTACTATCTCATTGCTGTTCATGTCCCATCAATCAACAGGGTGACAGGTTTGGGAACAAAGACAAGATACAGAAGAGAAGATGAAAAGCTAATGTGGAGAACATGCATTTGAATTTTCGTGCAGCTGTTTGCTATGTAATCTTCCTTTCATTCACAATTAATTCACATCTGTGTCCCTAAATATACTCCCACCACTAGCCCCAATGGTCTCAAGTTCTTTAAATGTACACAGTGAGACCCAGGAAGGTGAGGTGGCTGAACTTGGCCACAGGTCTGGGTGGCTAGAAAGCCAGAGCGTTAGCCCAGGTCTTCAACACTTTGTACATTTTGTCAAGACTCGGTTTCCAATCTGGTTCATGGATGTTGATTTAACAAAAGAAAAAAAAGAAAGTTAAAATGAGATTATCACATACACCTAAGGAGAGGAATGAACTTTAGTGATTAGTTCATTTCCATTGAGGCATTGATTTTTAGCTTTGAAACTCTGCAACTTTTCTAAAATTTAGGAGGCTGACTAGATGCTGAAAGACTTATTTATTGACTAAAATCTATTTAGAAATCCTTAGATGAAAGGCGCTGCATAAAATTATTCTTATGACAGAGTGACTGTGCGGAGCCGGGTTTGTGTTTGGCTAGGATGCGTCTCATCTGGTTAGCCGGCAGCCAGGTTCTTTGGGGAGATGATGTATGCCTGTTGCAACAACAGGACCAGAGAGAGGGAGGCACTGGCACCAAAGCTTCCTGGAAAAAGCCCCAGGGTAAGGCCAACCCAGCCTCTCCTCCCACTAATTGTAAGTTTTATTATTATTATTATTTTTACCTTTTATGTTTTAAGGTCAACATCTTCATGTTTTAAGGTTATAACAACTTATGGGGTCATAGCACTTTATAGTTAACAAAACGCTCATATAGGCTATTCCTTTGGAGAGTCTTAAAGTCTGTAAGATATGTAGGTAGATATCACCATCCTGTTTGGATGTATAAGCACAGACAATTATTAGAATCACACTGTCAGAAAATGACATTCTGTACCAGAACAAGGCTGCTTCCCTAACTGAGCTTCAACCTTAGCAGAGGTAGCGTTGATGTCATCTCTCCCAGGCGTGCTGGGGCATCACTGCTGAGTGGGAGGTTGGCAGCTCTGGCAGGATTACTGAGAGGGATTCAGGTTATCCTAGTCAGAAGTGCCAGGAAGTTAGATCTCTGCCTTTGGTTTTATCACTGTGTGTTAGGAGGTTTTATGGAAGAATTGCCTCATTCCTCTGGGCTTCAGGTCCATGCCTTACCTCATCTAGGTGACTGTGCACTGGAGTAGAGGGGGACAGACATCAAGGCTGCTTCCCAAGGCTGCTGTGGACAGTTGTGCAGGCTGTGCACTACACAACTTTAGGGGCACCATTCAAATCAAAGGTGTTACAGATTTTCACACTGACTATGATACTGTTCCAACAGAGAGAAGGAAAGTGTTGGGGAAAAGGTGTTTTTCTAATTTATACAAAAGTTGAAGGCAACTAGGGTTCTGAGTCAGGGCAAATTTATGGAAAAAGATGAGAATTAAGCAAAAAAAAAAGTTATTAGAATTCTTTATTCACAGCCAATTAATCTAGAAGGCAATTTATGAGAATACAACCCAATTTATATTTAAGAGCAAAAAGAAAAACAGTACATTCTACATATTATAGGTGTCTCATCAGATAACACTGTGAGTATAGAAATTTCAGACAGCAGGCCTAATTTTCAAAAAATTAGATTTAATTAGAAAATAAGTCTACAAAACTTCAACTATTTGGGAAAAGAGGAATTTTTTCCCCACCTTATTTCACAGGTGACTGAGAGATCTAAAGATTCTAGGTCATTTGAAGAACTTGCCCAAAGGATTATTTTCATTTTTCCCTAGCTCTGTTTGAGACTACTATCATACTCAATACTTCCTCAATTTATATCACAGTGAAAGATGAGTACATTCTAAGGAGTAAAGGTTTAAAATATTTTAGTTAGCTTGGATGGGATTTGATTGAACTGAAGCTGACTAACAGGAGTTTGAAGTTGAAAACTGAGTGCAGTTGTACGTCAGTAAACCAAGAGAGCCTGAAGGAACCAGAAGTGAGAGTATCAAAGAAGTAAAATAATGAGTTCTGCATGTTGAATGCAACAATAAATAAATGTAACAACACAGCAGTCATTATGCATTTTTCCAAAATTGTGTAAAATTCCTATTTTCTGATTTTATTTCCAGTCAGTTCCTTATATTGCACGGAAAGAATTGCAGGTATTTCTCAAAGAACTTGTAATAGCTCTCATCTTTTTTTTATAACCATGTTAACAAAAATTAATCTCTGGCTTCAATTGCTCAACAAAACCTCTTGGTGAGGTCCCTCAAGCAAAATCTACTATCTTTCTCTTTCTTTTCAGCCTTGATGTTGTTCTAACACTACTGGCTGCCTACTCATCGTGGGTCCTCTTGATTTCTAAGCGTATGTGCACTTTTCACCATCCTCTCACTTATTTCTCCTTTCGTTCACACTTTTCTGGACTCTGCTATTTCCCCATCTTATATTCTGCAAAAATATGTGTGTATATTTTGGAATGTGCTTTCTGAGCATCTTTATATTGACATTTCTCCAGGTTTCTTTTCTGAACTCTTTTCCCATCCCTAGAGCGTTGGTCATATCACTGTATTGTTTGCTTGACTGGCCTACATCAGTTTACCATCCATCTTGTGTTTCTTTCCCTCACATATTTCCAAAGTCCACTCTTGACTTCTTTTCATTCTATAGTCACAGAGCCTCCAGCTTGCTGCCTTTAGCAACCCGTTTGCTAATTTCCTTGTCTTTAGTCTATCTTCATTTGAACAGCTGCATTCACACAAAAAATATCATTTTCTTTTCTTATAGTAACTTCCAGTAAACTGTCACATCAAATTTATGTATCCTCTCAAGCAATTCTGGTCTTTCCATGGCCCTCTTCCCTCTAATCTCACTGACCTCTGCTCTCTGTAAAGAATTATATATCATGGTTCACCCAAGATAGTCTTGCTTTATTCCTGTTAACTCTAGAGCAATTATTAATTGTGTCTTCTTACTCTCAAAATTGTCCTGTTTAGATATTAAATTATAAGGTCATCCTATCTTAATGGGACGTTGGTCATGACTGTGTCTACTACACAAATATACTTTGCAATTCTCTGTATTTGAGTTGTCCTTATACTTGTCAGTAATGATACATATGTCTTTGTGAAGTTCTATCCCCTCATGTTCTTATCATGACTCACATTTAACAAAATGTGCTCAAGATTGCATGTGGTAAAGACTTTTCATTCTCTCTTTTAGATTCTCTCCAGAAACCCTAATATATTTCATCTCCTACTTGTTGTTACTGTTCAGTTGTTCAGTCATGTCTGACTCTTTGCAACCCCATGGACTGCAGCATACCAGGCTTCACTGTCCTTTAGTATCTCCCAGAGTTTGCTCAAACTCATGTCCACTGAGTCAGTGATGCTATCCAAACATCTCATCCTCTGTCATCCCCTTCTCCTCCTGCCCTCAATCTTTCCCAGCATCAGGGACTTTTCCAATGAGTTGGCTCTTTGGCCAAAGTATTGGAGCTTCAAGTCAGCATCAGTCCTATAGCCCAATTCATTAAGGCTTCACCCCTCACATTCACAGAGAATGCCTGGAAGTTCTACTTTCTCTTCTGATTAATGTGGCTATGTAGAACCAGGGACCATTTGTTTGGTATCACCTAATGGTACAAATATTTAGGGGTCATTTTTGATCCATGTCTTAATTTGTAGTGTTACCTGACATATTTCCGTATGAAATAATATAGATTATATTTCTATTATTATTATAATATAGACCTGAGCTCTCTTATTTCATTTCCTTTGGAAAAGAATTCTGCATCTTTTACCATTCCATAATATCCCAGCTAGAAAGATTTTAAAGAGAAAACTGCAGTTTTGCCATTTCTAATAAATAAAGAATGTTAAATTTTTCCTTATACAAATGGTCCCTGACTTACTATGGTCTGATTTTACAATGGTGTAAATGTGATTTGCATTCAGTAGAAATTATACTTCAAATTTTGAAATTTTGATTTTTTTCATGGCTTAATGATATGCAGTCGATATTCTTACAATATTGGGCAATAGCAGTGAGCTGCTGCTGCCAGTCAGCCCCATAATCACGAGGGTGAGCAACCCACACACTTACAACCATTCTGTACCCATATAGTCATTCTGTTTTTTTTTACTTTCAGTACAGTATTAAACAAATTGCATGAGATATTTAACACTTTATCATAAAATAGGCTTTGTGTTAGATTATTTGTGCCCAGCTATAAGGCTAAACACTTACATTAGTAGGTGTTCTGAGCATGTTTAAGGTAGGCTAGGCTAAGCAATGATGTTGGGCTAATTAGATGGATTAAATGCATTTTTGATTTATGATATTTTCAGCTTGTGATAAGTTTATCAGAACCTAACCTCTTTGTAAGTAGAGGAAGACCTGGACAAAATTTAGGGTTTTTAGCATGTTTAATTTTTGCACATTGATCTAAGGTCAAAGATTATCTGGAAGTGTTCTTGCTTCCCTCTTGGGTTCTTGCCGTTGAAAAACAGCATGTTGGCAAGTATTCAGGTAGGATCATACAGATTTATCATTATCTACAAAGTGTTTCAGTGGAATTCAGGACAAAAGTTAGTCAGTATTAGAGAGAGACAGATGACTGAAATCAACAGTTTCTGTCTCTTTTCTTGTTCCTAAAGGAATTCTGTTGGGCTTTATCAGAGTGGCTGAAAGAAAACAGCTGAGAATTGAGCACAGTGAACGAATTTCCCCACATCCTTCAATAAACAGTAGTTGGTGAAAAGGAATGTAAACATTCTTACAGTAAAAGGAGTTCAAAAAGAAACCCTAAATCCTTAAAATTAATAAACCAGTAAACCAAAACATAAAATTGTGCAACTATTTGCCTCACGATAAGAAGAAAAGAATTTCAGGTATCTTTTTGAAGAAAAGAACAAAAAACAGTGGGTTAAAAACTAAAACAATATTAAATACTATACAATAGAAAAAATATTGAAGGCACCAAATAAAAGAAAGTAAATATAAGCTTCTATTGACAGAGAGTGCTTTTAAGAGTGATGATTCAAGTGTTGACTTCCTTTCTTTCCTGACCCCTTATCCAGAACTTACTCATTTTTTTCCTTAAGCTTATCTTGTACCTTTCACCTTACCCTGTTCATCAGGGCATTTCAGAAAACTTCCTTTGCTGTTATTTATTCCTTACATGCTGCAGCTGTGGTTACATGTTTTTCAGTTGTTAGCACCTTGCACTGAACTCTTAGCATCCCACTTCTGTTTTTTGTTTATTTTTAAAATGAAGTTACCCTTCACTTTACTAAGATGATACTACTGATTAGCCAGAAATATTAGATATTTCAGGTTGTTTTCTGGAAGTGATGATGGATTTATATTGTCCAGTCGTATTTTTCCAACATGGTTCCCTGGCAACTATGGACATTCATTTAAGTGAGAGTTTTTCATGGCGGGGGTTGCAGTTTAGGATCATGAATAGAACTGTGCTTCTTATATTTTGCTGCGTATCAAAATTATGTAGGGAACTTAAAATCTTGAATCTAGGTCATATCATATACTGATTAAACTCAAATTTCTGGGTGAAGGAACTTGAGATCTGGTTGTTGTTTAATCTATGTTCATGAGGTACTTGGATGTGTAATTTTGTTTTCTTATCTTTTTTTTTTTTAAAAAAACACCCTTTTTGGTTATCTTTAACAATGAGCTTTGCCATATATGTTCACCTGTGAAACCATCACTACAATCAAGATAATGAATATAATCCTATGCTTCCTCATATACCTGTGTAAACTCTTCCTCCTCCTGCCCCTTCCCTGCCATTCCCAGGCAATTGCCAGTCTGCTTTCTATCACTATAGTCTGCATTTTCTGTAATTCTGTAGAAATAGAATCATACAGTACATACTCTGTAAGGTCTGGTTTTTTATTTTTTAACAGAGAGAAATTGTATGTTTCAATGGCTTTTCTTTTTTTAGTTGCTAATTAGTATTCCATTGTGTGGAAAAACCATAATTTGGTTATCAATTCATTTATTGATGGGCATCTGAGTTGTAGCTCTTATAACAAAGCTCCTATGAACATTCATGTACAATTCTTTGTGTAGGAGTAGGCTTTCATTTTTCTTGTATAAATGTCTAAGAATAAATTGATTGGGTCATATGATAGCAGATGTTTTTTAAGAATCTGACAAACTACTTTTCAAAATGGCTGTATCATTTTGTATTTTTACTAGCAGTATAAGATTTCTAGTTCCTTCACATCCTTGACGACAGTTGATATGGTCACTCCTTTTATATTTTTAGTCATTTCTAATTGATTAATAGTGATGTCCCATTGTGGTTTTAATTTGTGCTTCCCTAGTGATGGTTCCTGGGGGCTCAGACAGTAAAGAATCTGCCTGCAATGCAGGAGACCCAGGTTTGATCCCTGGGTCAGAAAGATCCCTGGAGAAAGAAATGGCAATCCACTCCAGCATTCTTGGCTGGAGAATCCCATGGACAGAGGAGCCTGGTGGGCTACAGTCTGTGGTGTCACAAAGAGTTGGACATGACTGAGTGACTAACAGCACAGTGACTAATGATGTTGAGCATATTTTCATGTGCTTATTTGCTAATTTTATATATATATATATATATATATATATATATATATATATATAATTTCAACTTTTAAAAAACTAGGTAATTTTTCCTTTTATTATTGAGTAGTAAGGATTTTTAAATGTGTTATAGATAAGAGTCCACTCTGAGGACTTGCCTTTTCAATTTTTTAACAGTATATTTTGAAGAACAAAGTTTTTAATTTTTATGAAGTTCATTTTATTGACTTTTCCTTTTGTGGTTTGTGCTTTTGCCAGATTCAAGGTCATTAAGATTTTCCTTGATATTCTAGTAGTTGCATAGTTTTAGCTTTTATATTTAGGTCTATAATTCATTTTTAATTAATTGTGAGAAAAGGGTCAAGTTTTATTTATTTTTCCATATGGACATCTAATTGTGCCAAAGCCATTTGCTGAGAAAATTATCCTTTCCCCAGTTGAATTATCTTGGCATCTTTATTGAAAACAAACTGACTATATATGTGTGCATCTATTTCTGGACTCTATTCTGTTACACTGATCCATTTGCCTATTTTTATGTCAACTCCACACTGTTTTGATTGCTATCCTAAGACTAAATCTGGTAGTATAATTCCTCTATCTTTATTCTTTTTTCAAAGATTTTTGACTATTCTGGGTCTTTTGAATTTTCACTTAAATTTTAGAGTCAACTTGTCAAATTTTACCAGGGGTGGGGGGAGGGAGCCTATTTTGATGGCATTATGTTGAACATATAGATCAAATTAGGATTTATGTTAGCTCTATTTGTTTTTTTGGTAGATTCCATAGGATTTTCTATATAGAAATTGTGTTCTCTTTGAATAAAGGTAGTTTTACTTCTTTCCATATTCTCCCAATATTGATGTCTTTGTCTCTTTTTCTTATCTTATTGCACTAGCAAGAATCTTCATGACAATGTTAAGTAGAAATAATGAGAGTAGACATCCTTGTCTTATTCCTGAACTCAGAGGAAAAGCTTTCTGTCTTTTACCATTTAAACATGATATTAACTGTAATTTTTTTGTAGATGCATTATCTACAAAAAAAAAGTTTTCATTTCAAAATATTTTCCCTTTTGATATTTCCTTTGTATCATGGGTTATTTAGATGTATATTTGATTTCCAAATATTTGGGGATTTTCCAGATATTTTTGCTCTTAGTGGTTTCTCAGTTGCTTAGTCATGTCTGACTCTTTTCAACCCCATAGACTGTAGCCCCTTCTGTCCATGGGACTCTCCAGGCAAGAACACTGGAGTGGGTTGCCATTTCCTTCTCCAAAAGGAACTACAGAAAGAAAGAAAGTGAAGTCGCTCAGTCATGTCCGACTCTTTGTGACCTCATGGGCTGTAGCTTACCAGGCTCCTCCATCCATGGAATTTTCCAGGCAAGAGGACTGGAGTGGGTTGCCATTTCCTTCTCCAAGTCACACTTTGAGTGGTGTCAAATAAAATCCAACTGAGTGAATTTTAAAGATCTAATTGGCTTTGTTGAACAAGGTATGGATTGGTCAGCATCCCATCTAGTGAGTAGAAAAGAGTTCTGCCACACTGATGAAAAGAAAAGTTTCTTAAAGGTGGCAAAAGGACTTTACTAGCAAAGAACACGTTGTTTCAGTGGTATTCTGGCAAAAATGAAAAACCTTAAATGCTCCCAGATTGAGGAACATGCTACAGATCAACAGGTCAGTACTCTCTAAAAGCGTTAAGGTCATGAAAGACAAGGAAAAAATGGGAACTGTCACAGATCAGAGGAGGCTGAGGAGACACGACCGCTAAATACAATGTGGGATCCTAGACTGGATCCTGGAACACACAAAAATGGACATTACTGTAAAATTACTGGTAAATCTGATTCATATCCGTAGTTGGGTTGAATGTTTTGTACCAATATTCATTTCTTAGTTTTGAAAATTATACTACAGTCTTGTAAGATGCTAACATTAGGGAAGGCTGTCCTACTTTTGCAACTTTTATGTAAGTCTAAATTTATTTCAAAATGAAAAGTTTAAAAAGTGTTTTAGGGACTTCCCTGGTGGTCCATATACAGGCCAAATGGGACAGGATAATGGGGTATGCTGTTTTTCTGGGTGGAAAGTGAGTTTTTGAAACACCCAAACTCTTAGATGAATTCATGATCTTTCCAGTGGAACTTCTAATCTAAGAGTTAGTCAAGTTCCTCTGGTCTCCCTGGGAAAAAGATAATGCAAGGCAAGATAACTTCAGAGCTATGGAAAAAGAATAATGATTTATGTATTGCAAAAGAGATACAGAAGCATTTAATTGACTTCTGCATTGTCAGGAGCCTGATGATTCATTATCTTATAGTTAACAGAATGGAACTCCCTTTGGAAAATTTGTTTGAATGGATGTGTCAAAATACTAATCAAGCCATACCTTAGAACCAAATTCATTAGTTGAATTATTTGTAGAGACAGCTCAATCTCAGTGAAATGGCATCAAAACCATTTAAAAATCTTTAAATTTCATCTATGCCATCCAGGTGAAAATAGTCAAACTGTGGACAGCGCCCCTCCCCCGCCCCCCACCAAACAAAATCTAAACCAAAAATGTTGGCTTTAAACTAAATAACTAAATCTTGTATTTTCAAGTGCTTTACATGTCAGTCAAAAATTTTAAAGGGGAATGGAATTTCAGAAGTTAGTTAGTATACAAAGAGATAGATAATTTCATTGTAATAGATGAATGTGGAAGTTTTAGACATGTCCTCAAATTTTTTGACATTCCTCCCATGGAGATGTGGGATCCATGTCCTCTGCTGTGGAATCTGGGCTATCCATAGTAACTAACTTGTAAGCAACAGATTAGGGCTTCCCAATGGTAAAGAATCCACCTGCCAATGCAGGATACCCAGGTTCTATCCCTGGGTTGTGAAGATCCTCTGGAGAAGGAAATGGCTACCCACTCTAGTATTCTTGCCTGGGAAATCCCATGGACAGAGGAGCCTGGAGGGCCACAGTCCATGGAGATGCTAAGAGTTGGACACTACTGAGCATGCATGCAAACTGTTGGTTGTGATGGAGATAACACTGGGGAGCTTCTGAAGTTTGTTCAGAAAAAAATCTAACTTCTTCCAGTTTTTCTTGGGAAACTCACTCCAGGGGGAGTAGCTGCCATGTAATCCAACCCTAAGACTGTCATGTAGGAGAGGCTATGTGCTGGCACTCTGGTTGGCCCCGGCTCAACGCCCAGCAGCAGCCGGCTTCAGTTGCCAGCCCTGTGAGGAAGACATGTTGGATGGCCAGCCCTGTAGAGCCTTTCGTTGACCCCGTCCCAGCTCACACCTCACCGTCACCTCCTGAGAGACCTCAACTGAGAACTTTCCAGACACGCCCTTCCTACATCACTGATCCACAAAATACTACCCTCAATAAAGCAGTTATTTTAAGGAGCTATGTTTTGTAATGATTTCTGACACAGCACATGTAACTATAAAAGTGTCAGAAAACTTGTATGAAATCACTGATTTATTTATTCATTTATGTATTTCTGGAACAAATTTGTAAATTTGAAGGTCTTTACCAATTAGAATCACATACAGTCCAAAAAAATGATTTACAGTACTGTCCGGTTTTTGTCCAATTTTAATTGTGTATTCTAGATTTTCCGTGCATTTATCTGAAAGCAGTCACTGGTTAATTGTATTATTAGTGGAGAGGATTCATGGTTTATGCTCAGAAGGGCAGCTGTTGCCAGGAAGGAAACAGGTTTAAACAGGCTGGAGACATAGGCCCCACTTTTTCTGGCTCCAGCCACCTGTTTCAACTGAGCTAAAATAGCCTGTATGCAGAGATTTTGGAAGTAGTCATTAGGAAAGAAAATAAACTATACTCATTTTGAAAACTCAATTTTATGGAGAGGAAAAAATTTGAAGGCCCAATTTAGGGTATAGTTATGAAAGCAATTTGCAAATGATTTAGGATTTCTTAGTGGAGAATTTCGTATCCAAATGGCAAAACATTTGGCACTGCTGATTGCAGCAAGAATATGAAGCTGCTTTGAGCAAGGAGCTTGGTGAGGGCTTATGATGTTGCATTGTCGAAAGTGATATAGTCTGAGTAAGTCAGTATGCATATACAGCTTATAAACCTTCTGTTCTCAGAGAATAAGTCCTCTAAGCAAGGCACAGGCTATAGTGCCTCATACAAAATCAAATGAATTCACTGTTGTATGAAAACGTGTCCATAACTAAGTTATTATAACTGCTATACCCTATGAATTTAGGAACCGTACTAATTTCCTGAAATTTTCAAACTCCTGCCTTTGTTATTTGTCCTTTTTTTCCCTTTAATTAAACTATTAGAAGCAGTAAATTAAAAAGGCGAGAATCTGGGAAAGGAGAAAGAAGAGAGGAACTCAGCCATTTACCTAAGAAAGAGAAAAAAATAAGATGTGAGATAATATCAATTTAATTTTTAGTTAACACGTAAGTGTTCCGAGGAGAATGTTAGTACTTTATATTATAAGTAGATTTCCTGTCTTTTTTGTAATGTTTCAAGTGTTTTGTCTTTTGAATCAGAATTCTTAAAGTTATGTAAATGATTTATTAAATGGGTGGGACCTGACAGGGTATAAATGAGGAAAACGTTTTTTCTCCTTCTATGTCTGAGAGTTCCCTTCCCAGGAACCAGAGACCCCATTGCTTTTGTAGTTGCTTTTAGGTGTTAGACTGTCTTTTTTTCCCCCAGCTACAAACAAGATTACTTTAAAAATTTAAGCTGGCACTCAATTCGGAGGGGTATCACTTCTGTCTAACTAAGGCCTAACTCAGGCGTGGCCTCTGCTTTCCCAGGCATCAGAGGGAAAAGAAGCGACCCACCTCCCCCCGCCCAGTGATTCTTGTGCACTAATCTAGCTATCAGTCCTCTTTATGGAAGATACCCATTGCTTGCTTTTCTGCTGATGCATTGGTGACTTCTTTGGGGAGGCCCGTCTGCGGATGTCCACTCTGCAATTCTCCCACAGGTGAGGCTTCTTCTGGTCCAGTCCTCTGAAGCTTCCTCCTCTCCTGTTTCAGAGGTACACCCTGTGGTGTCCTCCACCCTATGGCCTGCCCTCTCTTCTGGGATCCTTTGAAGATGCCTGGAGCCTGGCTACCTTCTGCAACTTTCTCTTGGCCTAGAGGAAAACTCAGGAAGTGTAGGTTACCCCCACGGTTGCCCTCGCTCCTCGCCCTCTGTTCTAGTTTCCTCCAGACAGCCTCCCATCCTCAATCTTCTCTAAGGAGAGGCAGCCATTGGTATCTCTCTTCATGTATAGCCCCAAAGTTCTGGAGACACTTGTCAACATGTCAGGTTTTCTCCAGCCCTCTCTCAAGGATAAGCAGCCAAGATCCTGCAGCTGAGCAATACCTAGTTGGAGGCTGAGGCACCCGGTGCTTCTTAGAGAAGGTAATTTCAATCTCTACGAGAGTTTCCCTCAGGGCCCTTTTTCTTTCTGTGTGTGTGCATGCGTGTGTGTGTGTGTGTGTGTGTGTACTTGATAGTGAAAGAAACCAGTTTGACCACCTCTTAGTTAAGTTGTGTGGGATGTTTCTAGAACATCTTTTGTAAATGCAGAAGGGGATAATAGTCAACTGTGGTCATTAGATTTGAAGCTGAACTTTTGAAACAATAGGAAAAGCTTTATTTCATATCTTGTTACATTTGAACTCAGATGTACTCTAGTAGTGATAGATCATGAACAACATAGCTGGAGGGCATTACTCAAATTTTTGCAGTTATATTATTTCTACATAATTCAAGTCCATAATAATCTTTACTTCCTTTTTTACGGCCCTTTCACTGTTTGCATCCTGTGAGAGTCTTCAGTTTATCACTATAAGAATATGCACCCTCCTTCCTTGTCTTGCACTTCCCTTTTGCCCCTAAATTCCTCCCTCCCTTTTTTCCTTCTTCATCTTCTCCCTTCTACCCTAATCTGTGCCCCATCTCTTTTTTCTCCAGTCTCTCTTTTCCTGATATTTTCTTCCAACAGCCACTGAAGTATTTCACCGTGAGATATAAATTATAAGTAGTTCAGAAAAGAGAAAGCAAACTAGAGCGAAATATAATACAGAGCTAAGAACAAACCAAGTATAAAAACACGTTCCATAAAAGCCTACATAGTACCTACAAAAGGACCATGAATCTGATACTAATTGGCATCCTAGCAGCCAAGAAGAAAACACTGCTTGATCAATTATATAACTTAGAGAGTCTTTGACATAAAAAGAGACTAATTGGACAGAAAAAAACCTTAACTATTGCTGGTAATAAGGACAGACAGGAATTTCTCCTGAGGGTGTAAAGTTATGAACAAAAAAACCCAATAAACCACCTCTTAGTAGACACAAGAATATTTTTTTGTGGGGCTATTTCATCCAGCAAATCTCGGTGTGAGCAGATGGCGTCTTGCCAAAACTCTGGTTGGTAACAACAACAATTTGATGAGCGTTAGTCACTGCTTAGCCTCTTATAATGTGCTTCGTAGAAAAGTGTGCCTTACAAAGCTCGGGAGAGGAAGTGAAGGCAGCCTAGTTTGAGCAGAGGCCAACACCTAGATCCCCATCTACATGGAATGTAAGCTAACTGAGTCATAGTCTTCCCAAGAGGAAGTGAATACTGCCTAGAAAATTGAGTTCCAGAGAAGATAAATTGTGTTAGCATGTTTTCATATACAATCTTTAATTAGCATTAGCACACTAGGGCAATAAACAATTCCCCAAGTTCAGTTGGTCTTCCTTGCGGCGTGGAAAGGCCAGGTCCAGCCTAAAGCATACCGCCTGGTAACATTCTAATTCTGGACCTGAAAATGGTAGGAAGAGGAAAGTACTGTTGCCCTACATTTGAGTCTAAAGAATATACTTTACATTTAATAACATCAAGAAGACTTCCCAAGAAGTATTTTTTTTTGACGGCAGCTGTTGTATAAGAGTCAGTTTCTAAAATATTTTAGATGTTTTGTAAATCTCTGTAGGATGTCCCAGAGACCAGAATTCCTAAGGGCAGCATCTCCATCTGACATTTCAGATATGGTGGTGGTCTCTCTCTTCTTGGTGTTCTTGACCTGTTTCTTAGTCTTGGTTGGAAAAGACATTCTGACTCTTGGGCAGGATTTTTCAATATATCTGTGGAAAGGGACCAGGGTACCCCCCCACCCCACCCCAATCTGTCATGGACTCTATTTTTATAAAGTCCAATACAAATGACTAGAAAAGTGGTCATGTATTTGGATATTGTTGCCACAAAATGTCAAATTGTTAAAAACATTTCTATTGTTTACTTTCATTTTCTGTGTTCAGTTCTTTGAGGGTTGGTAACAGTTTGCAGATGGGCTTACAGCATCTGGGCTGTACTTGAAGAAGCACAGCTCCAAGGTATTAATAATACCTGATGCCATTCAAAGTTGAATTCTAGCTGGTGTGTGATCAAGCTGAGATGCTGTTTGGCTTAACATCTTCTGACAGTTTCAAACTCACTTTCTGTTCCTTTAGAAGGTATTTTGCTGACTTAGCAGATGGAAGATGCCAAGCAGCCACCTGGGCCAGTGCTGGCAATACATACAGTGGGCCGGTCTCAGTATTAGATGAAAATACAGGGCTCCTTATTCAGGAATTATTAAGAATTCCAAGACAGCAATGTCAGGGAATTAAATCAAGTGGCAGGGTCGTTCTGAGGGTAGCAAGTGCTCTGTGCAATTGGCAAGGTCACACACCTATGATGTTTGACTGGCATACTCAAATGGCTCCTGCTGAACTTAATACCTTAGCAAGACACCGTGTGCTTGCACTGCTGGATGCTCTAGGAGGGATCCCTCTGAAGCTCATTCTAGGGTGTCCTCAGGCCCATGTGGCCTCAGTGTTTGAAGATATTGCTGCTGTTAACAGAGTTGTCCCTTGACATGTGTGTGTGACCTAAAAAGAACCATGAACAACAGTCCTTTTGACATTACATTCTGGTGAAGCCAGATGTGTGTTAGAGACTGCTGCTGCTGCTGCTAAGTCACTTCAGTCGTGTCCGACTCTATGTGACCCCATAGACGGCAGCCCACCAGGCTCCCCCGTCCTTGGGATTCTCCAGGCAAGAACACTGGAGTGGGTTGCCATTTCCTTCTCCAATGCATGAAAGTGAAAACTGCAAGTGAAGTTGCTCAGTCGTGTCTGACTCTTAACGACCCCATGGACTGCAGCCCACCAGGCTCCTCCGTCCATGGGATTTTCCAGGCAAGAGTACTGGAGCGGGTGCCATTGCCTTCTCCTGTGTTAGAGACTACTGTCAGTGTAATTCCAGCTTCTTAGCCCTTTCAAGGGTATTTACTTAAAACTGGCTTTTGGTTTTCTCTGGTTTCTGAATGCTAGGGCAACAAAGGTAAATAAAAATAATCACCCTGGTGGCAAGTGACAGGATTATTCTTAGGGCACAAGCTGTTTGGGTTTTTTCTTTCTTTATAAACAAGGTTAAGTGGCCCAATAGAGTGTGAAAAAGAGGCCCTAGGTTCTTTCGGAAGGTTCAGTCTGGAAAGTGAGAACAGAAAAAAAAGGCCTTTTAGGTACACTGGTGTTTACAATTCAATTTTGCTTTAATGGCTGTGAGGCAGACTTGTTCCGTCCACTTCCTTAAACCTTTAATAAAGTCTGCTACATAAAGACTTTGTGTGATCATTTTTTCCTTTTCTTTCTCTATCTCTCTCTTTTTTATTTTTTTGTAAATCAAATAAAGAGTACATTCCTACAGTCTGACACCTGAAAGACAGGACAGTATTAGGTCAGCAAAACTTAATGGACGAGAACTTGGGCTCAGGAAACTAACTGCCTGGGCTTGGATCTTAACAACAATACTTACCAGCTTAATTTCAGGAAGTTATTATCTTTGTGCTTCAGTTTCCTCTGATAATAGTAATAGTTCCCCTAAGGTTGTTGTGAATATTAAACAAGGTATCTGTAAAGCTCAGAGAACAGAGTTTGGTTTGGTAAGTGTGTTAGCTATTATTATTAATCCATAAGATATATTAATTTGATGAGTGCCATAAGAATATAAATCCACTGGAAAGGTGCAGAGATCTTAGGAGCACACTGGGTCATAGAAGTTTATATTGGTCTGATCTGGATCTTAAGAGTCCAGGTTACAGCAGTGGCCGTTGTGATTGTTCTAGGTTGGACTCTTCATCTTGATGAGGCCTTGCACCCATGTGATGGGCCTGTGTTTGATCCTTGCCATTCATTCTGATATTCCTGGTCCTCCCTCCTTCATTTCAGCATTACCCCTCCAGCTGTAGAAAATATCTTGTTTGAGTCTCCACAGTTAGGCTACGTGGCTTAATTTTATTTATCTACATAGATTATTTTTTTAATGTGTTTTTCCCCCCAGATATAATTTTTTATTTATTTATATATTTTAATTTATTTTTAATTGAAGGATAATTGCTTTACAATTTTGTGCTGGTTTCTGCCATACATCAACATGAATCAGCCATAGGTATACCTATGTCCCCACCCTCTCAACCCTCTCTCCCACCTCCTACCCCATTATTTTTTAAATGTGTCTTTATCACACTTCCCTTAGCTGTTTGGCATCCATCTCCCCCTTCTCCAGTAACTGAGTGCCTGTTTAAGAGCTCTGACATCATTCACCTGCTCTGAACATCTTGTCCAGGAAGACTGGTTTGTCATCACTCTCATACTGGACCCTAAGGAGAGGATGCTAGTGGCCTGTGGTGCCAGGCAGTAAGGAACCTGTGTGGAGCCTGCCTCAGATCCACAGGCGTACTGTCAGTGAAAGGTGTACAAACACTTCCTCTCAATAAGGAATTTAAGAGCAGATAACAGAATCAAAGTTCAGTTGTTGAATCATAGTTTTTGAGTTATTCTCATGAAGTGTTTCATGAATAATGCTACCGTATAATGGTAGTGGTGATGACAATAATCTAATATATGGGGACACATACGTGCCAGGCTTTGTTCTAAGTATTTTATATGTACTCACTAATTATCATAGGAATCTTGTGAAGTGTTTTCCCATTTTTACAGATGATTAAACTCTTGATCTCTGAAACTGGGTCCTGTGTTTGTGAAAAGAAAACGCCGGATTTCTGTAGTCCTGTTTACTTCTGAGGATAAGAATGATCTGGCCAGGGAATGCAGTAATGTTGAGCTCTAAACCAACAATCCTCAAACTTTGGCATGCATCAGAATTACCTGGGAGGTTTGTTTAAAAAAAAAAAAAAAAGATTGCTAGGCTCTACCACAAGAGTTTCAGATCTAGTGGGTCTGAGTAGTACCTAAGAATTTGTGTTTCTTTCAAGTTTTCAGGTCATGTTGATGCTATGTTGGGCTGAGCCCAATAATGTGAGGTTGTGATGTCATTATTCAGGATTGGGGAGAACTAAGGCACAATTCTATGACTATAGGATCACATCCTTTACAAATAATTAAACTGCTGCAAGGCCAATTATATATGCACATTTATATATACTTATATATACATTTCTATTTATCCCACTGGAATGAGAAAAATATCTTTTACTTCTTTGGAAACCTACAGAGTACATTTATTTGTGTCATGCCTATGGACTTCAAAAAATATTAATAACTATTTTTAGAGCAATTTTAAGTTCACAGGAAATGGAGTGCAAAGTACAGAGTTCTCATAAAATTATTGTCTCCAACATGCACAGCTTCCCCCACCATTAGCATTTCCCACCAGAGTGGGATGTTTGTTACTATCAATGAACCTACACTGACACATCATTATCATCCATAGTTTACATTAGGGTTCACTCTTGGTATTGCACATTCTATAGGTTTTGATAAATGTATAATAACATTATCCAAAAACCCACTTAAAAAAAAAGTTATTTTTAGCTATTACTAAGCAAATAAATTTTCACATTTTCTTTGCTTTTATGGAATATGTTGTAGTTTTCTTCAGAGGTAAAATAATATTCATTTTGCTGAAAGGATCCATCTGTTCCTTGCCTCCCACTTCCCCAGCCCTGCCCTCCCAACCACACACACACTCACATACTTTTATTTTTTTTTTTTTGAAAAGTAAGGAAGGGGCAATAAAAAGATCTTATTGGTTAATTTAAATTTTTTCTCAATGTTAGGAATTCCCAGTTAAAGAAGCTCTGCTTCAGATTTCAATGGCAAATCAGCCATGGGATTAAGTGGATTAATGTAAAAAGCTTTCTCAAAAAGAAAAAGAAAATCCACTCATTTTCCTCTGAGTGACTGTGTCTGTGATTTCAGTGACCCTCACAATGCAATATGAAGCAGTCACCGCACAAATGGATGGCAACAGCTGTACTCTAACACCAGGGAAGACAGTAATTGTACGTGCACCACACAGTTCTAAGAAGCTGGTCCTCATGTGATTCCCTTTATTGTAGGTGGTTGGGCTGTCCTTTCAACAATGCTTCACTATTATGTTAGCAATATTTAAAAGGCACAGTGTTATGGTGGAAAGAGCTGTATAGTTTTTAAATTCAGTCAAGTGTGAGTTTGAATCCTGGCTTGAGCAAGTTCTTCATCTCTCAGAGACCATTAAAATGGTGGAGATGGAGGACAAATTCTATCTTCTCAGGTTACCGGGAAGCTTAGCAAAGGGTTTTAAAAATGCCAGTGAATACTCATCATTTTTGGCAAAAGCACTATGTTAAAACAACCATTCAATATTCCACAAAAATAATTATTCATAGATCAGGCAATCATTCATTCATTCATTTTTATTGAGCACTTTTGTAAGTGCTCTGCATGCGGCATCATAGAGTATCAATAGTTCTTTTTCGTTACTGCTTTCTTCTTTGTAATAATCTCACTAAGCAAGATAGCAACATGAACTATTTTAGATGGTTATAAAAATATAAGCATAGTATATTTTCTTTAAATGTTTAAAAGTTAGAGATAGAAATAAGAACCATCTCCAAATATTAAAGTGATTTTTAGGGAAGTGAAGTTATGTCCTATGTTTTCTTCTTCATGTTTTAATTACATTTTCTAAACAATTTTTACAAATTTAAGTGATTTTGGGATAATAAAAAGGACAACAAATTTTATTAAAATTTTAACAGTGTTTGGCTAATTCTGATAATCATCATTGCAATAATCAGTAATTGGTTCCCACTGTACACTATTAGGGGGCTTCCCAGGTGGCTCAGTGGTAAAGAACACGCCTGCCAATGCAGATGTAGTTTTGATCCCTGGCTTGGGAAGATCCCTTGGAGGAGGAAATGGCAACCCACTCCAGTATTCTTGCCTATGAAGGGAAATGCTATGGACAGAGGAGCCTGGCAGGCCACAGTCCATGGGGTCACAAAAAAGCTGGATGCAACTCAGTGACTGAGCATGCACACATGTGCATTATAAATTGCGGGACAAGAGAGGAATAAGGAAAAAAACTTGTGCTTGTGTGTCTTTTAACAAAATTATAAAAGGAGATGCTTCTTTTATATGTCAGTGGTACCCTGATATCTTTTTAATTTTCAAAAGGACAAAGGATAAAGTTTAAAGTTTAGAAATAAGGGACTATCAAAATCGTGAGAAATAATAACACGTCTCTCTGAAGAAAAAATGAAATTCTCTTAAAAAAGAAAAATTCTCAGAAATCTTCCTCAGGCTCTAAAGTTAAATATTACATATGTTTGCTCTCTTTGGATAAAGAGCTTTAAAAACTTAGTTTCATTTCAATTCTTTTCAATTCTAGTCTAATTATACTTCACACTGACTTTAATTACACAGGTTAATGTGAACACTGATAGGCTTGTCCTTTCCAGGAATATTTACCATGTGACTGATAAGGTCATTTCCCAGATCTGTGATTATGGGACTAATATCCAAAGTAGACCAAAGATGAAATTGTGTAGAGATCTCTACTGTTATGGAATCTGTGACAAATGGCAGGTTGTCCTTGTATAAAGAATTGTTGCTGTTTAGCTGTGAGATGTCAGATGTCAATTGCTCTGAATCACAAACATAAAAACATCCTGAACTTAACAAAAACATTTTCTTAAGTATAAACTAATTCAGCCAGACTCACAGAATATTTCAGAATGTTGAGGTGTATCCAGGGTTTGGGAAGCTTTAGCAGAGCTGTGGGTTCTGAAGACAAGATATTAGAGTTGTGATATTCCGCCACAGTGGGGGTATTTCTACCTATTGATGATATTGGACACCTGAATTGCCTTCTCTGTCAGTGCTGCAAAGGCCTCAGAATTTATATTTGTAGTTTGAGAACTGAGAAGGCTTGATAACAACTCATACTTTTTTTTTCCCCAGCATGAAACCCAATTATACTTCAAGGGCTTATACCAGCAAAAATAATTATTTCTTTTCCAAAGTTGATTCAGATCATTATCTTAGCTGTCAGGCCTGAAGTGGGGAGAAAATTACATAAGGTATTATTACATTTTTTAAAAGGAAAACAAAATGTAATGAATACTATTTACTCCCCAATTCCCTATCTTTGAAGACAAATTTTATATAAAAGGTATTTTTCTTATCAAATTAAAGTGGTTTTTATCATGGATTTGATTAGTTAATTTTAAAAAGAGGAAAATATACTTCATGTAATGTGTACATGCTACTGTATGGTAAGAATGCAGTTTTATGTAAAATGATCAGTAGGCAGTCAGTCATTCGTGGTGGTCAAACGTGGGTGGTATGGTGGACATCCATACCCTGGGCTCAGGGATGCCATTGCAAGGGAGCAGTGATGATTCTAACTCTGGGTGCTGGAAAAATTTAAGGCCTATTAAGTGCTGGTAGTGATAAAGAACCCGCTTGCCAATTCAGGAGACTTAAGAGATGCGTGTTTGATCCCTGTATCAGGAATATCCCCTGGAGGAGGGCATGACAACCCACTCCAGCATTCTTGCCTGGAGAACCCCATGAACAGAGAGGAGCCTGGTGGGTTACAGTCCATAATGTCGCAAAGAGTTGGACATAACTGAATTGAATTAGTATGCATACATTGCAATGCAGTTTATTCCACAAATATTTCTGAGACTCTCTGGCCAGCTTCACACTTTATTGAGTAGATACCACCACAGAGGCAAACCTCTACCATCAAGGGGTTTTCAGCAGAGTGGGGACAGTCAGATACCAGCACCCTGATAGAGGCTACTGTGGGAGCCTTGAATAGGGGGTTCCCAATGTCCCTTGGGAAGTGGCAAGGGGTTTTGTTTTTGTTGTTTTGTTTTTAATAGAGAGCACACTGAGGCTTAGAGGAGTCATACAAACATGAAGAGACAAAGCTGGGACTTGGAGCCCATGTCCTTTGCCCATACTATGCCAACTCCTCTAGGACTGGGAAGGTCTTGTTGAGGCATGAGATGGAAACAGTAGGACAGAGATAGGTTGAAAAGGTTTATAAGGGATAAGATGAGGTGGTAGTTCTGAAGGTCTTGTAGGTCTTCATAGAACCATTCAACTTCAGCTTCTTCAGCATTACTGGTTGGGGCATAGACTTGGATTCCTGTAATATTGAATGGTTTGCCTTGGAAACGAACAGAGATCATTCTGTCGTTTTTGAGATTGCACCCAAGTACTGCATTTTGACTCTTATTGACTGTGATGGCTACTTCCTTTCTTCTAAGGGATTCTTGCCCACAGCAGTAGATATAATGGCCACCTGAGTTGTCCGTTCCAGTTCATTTTAGTTCACTGATTCCTAAAATGTCGATGTTCACTCTTGCCATCTCCTGTTTGACCACTTCCAATTTGCCTTGATTCATGGACCTAACATTCCAGGTTCCTGTCCAGTATTGCTAGATACAGCATCGGACTTTACTTCCATCACCAGTCACATCCACAACTGGGTGTTGTTTTTGCTTTGACTCCTTCTCTTCATTCTTTCTGGAGTTATTTCTCCACTGATCTCCTGTGGCATATTGGGCACCTGCCGACCTAGGGAGTTCATCTTTCAGTGTCCTATCTTTTTGCCTTTTCATGCTATTCGTGGGGTTCTCAGGGCAAGAATACTGAAGTGGTTTGCCATTCCTTTCTCCAGTGGACCACATTTTGTCAGAACGCTACACCATGACCCGTACATCTTGGGTGGCCCTACATGGCATGGCTCATAGTTTCATGAGTTAGACAAGGCTGTGGTCCATGTGATCAGTTTGGTTAGTTTTCTGTGATTTGGTTTTCATTCTGTCTGCCTTCTGATGGATAAAGATAAGAGGCTTATGGAAGCTTCCTGATGGGAGACACTGACTAAGGGGGAAACTGGGTCTTGTTCTGATGGGCAGGGTCATGCTCAGTAAATGTTTAAACCAATTTTCTGTTGATGGGCAGGGCTGTGTTCCCTCCCGGTTGTTTGATCTGCGGGCAAACTGTGGTGGAGGTAGTGAAGATAATGGGGACCTTCAAAAGGTCCTGTGCACACGGTGCCACACTTGGTGCCACACTCAGCGCCCTGGACCCTGTAAAAGAAGAGGAAGATATTAAGGAGAGGTGGCAAGAATACACAGAAGAACTATACAAAAATAGATCTTCATGACCCAGATAACCATGATGGTGTGATCACTCACCTAGAGCCAGACATCCTGGAATGCAAAGTCAAATGGGCCTTAGGAAGCGTCACTACGAAAAAAGCTAATGGAGTTGATGGAATTCCAGTTGAGCTATTTAAAATCCTAAAAGATGATGTGGTGAAAGTGCTGCATTCAATATGAAAGCAAATTTGGAAAACTCAGCAGTGGCCACAGGACTGGAAAACATCAGTTTTCATTCCAATCTCAAAGGAAGGCAATGCCAAAGAATATTCAAACTACTGCACAATTGTACTCATCGCACAGGCTAGCAAAGTAGTGCTCACAGTTCTCCAAGCCAGGCTTCAACAGTTTGTGAACCGTGAACTTCTAGATGTTCAAGCTGGATTTAAAAAAGGCAGAGGAATCAGAGATCAAATTGCCAACATCTGTTGGATCATCGAAAAAGCGAGAGAGTTCCAGAAAAACATCTATTTCTGCTTTATTGACTATGCCAAAGCCTTGGACTGTGTGGATCACAACAAGCTGAGGAAAATTCTTCACAAGATGGGAATACCAGACCACCTTACTTGCCTCCTGAGAAATCTATCTGCAGGTCAAGATGCAACAATTAGAACTGAATGTGGAACAATAGACTGGTTCCAAATCGGGAAAGGGGTATGTCAAGTTTGTATATTGTCACTCTGCTTATTTAACTTGTATACAGAATACATCATGTGAAATGCTGGGTTGGATGAGGCAAAGCTGGAATCAAGATTTCCAGGAGAAATATCAATAACCTCAGATACGCAGATGACACCACCCTTATGGCAGAAAGTGAAGAAGAACTAAAGACCCTCTTGATGAAAGTGAAAGAGGAGAGTGAAAAAGTTGGCTTAAAGCTCAACATTCAGAAAACTATGATCATGGCATGTGGTCCCATCACTTCATGGCAAATAGAAGGGGAAATAGTGGAAACAGTGAGAGACTTTATTTTGGGGAGCTCCAAAATCACTGCAAATGGTGACCGCAGTCATGAAATTAGAAGATGCTGCCTCCTTGGAAGAAAAGCTATGACCAACCTAGACAGCATATTAAAAAGTGGAGACATTACTTTGCCAACAAAGGTCTGTCTAGTCAAAGCTATGATTTTTCCAGTAATCACTTACAGATGTGAGAGTTGCACTATAAAGAAAGCTGAGTGCTGAAGAATTGTTGTTTCTGAACTGTGGTGTTGGAGAAGACTCTTGAGAGTCTTTAAGGAGACTTTAAGGAGATCCAAGGAGTCCATCCTAAAGGAAATCAGTCCTGAATATTCATTGGAAGGACTGATGCTGAAGCTGAAACTCCAATTCTTTGGCCACCTAATGCGAAGAACTGACTCACTGGAAAAGACCTGATGCTGGGAAAGATTGAAGGTGGGAGGAGAAGGGGATGACAGAGGATGAGATGGTTGAATGGCATCACCAGTGGCATCGTCAATGGGCATGAGTTAGAGCACACTCTGGGAGTTGGTGATAGACAGGGAAGCCTGGAGTGCTGCAGTCCATGGCGTCACAAAGAGTTGGACACGACTGAGCAACTGAACTGAACTGTGAAGATGAGGTGACTGAATGAATGCTGAGTATGGCTGAAGGAATAGGTAAGGGTGACTCTTGGGTGGAACTCTGGCTTGGGCAAGTAGGAAGATAGTGACACCTGTTACCAAGAAAGGGAGCCAGAGGGGTGAGAAGTGGGACAGGAAATGTAGCAATGTCAGCTTTAGATCTATTGTGTTCCTACGGCTTAGGCATCTAACTGATGTTTAAAGCTGACAGGAGAGGAGCATGAACGGGCAAATGGATTTTGAAAGCCTTTGGCATGCAGTTGGTGGTTTAAACTGTGTGTGAATATGACATTTCCCAGGGAGAATGTGTAGGGAAAATGTGGTCTGAAGCAAGGAAGCTGAGAAACACAGGGAGGGGAAGAGGAATGGCAGTCAAAATTGAGTTAGAGGAGAAAGGGTCTGTAAAGAAGACAGAACTAAAGCACAGCAGTGTAGAAGTGGGGGACATGGGCTTCTAGAATAGTGACGATTGGCAATAAAGGCTCACAATTGTCCGTTGTGCGCCAAACACTATTCTGGATACTCTACAGTTCACTTCATTTGCCTTCACAACAACTTCACGAGTTGGGTGCCGTTATTTATCACCATTTGAGAGCTGTGACTGGGCCAGAGTCATGCAGTTAGAAGATGGTAAGGATGGAATTTGAACCCAGTCTTTCTGGCATCTGAGCCTATATATCCCATTGTATTGTACTGAGAGTTTGGTCCATCAAATTTCTGGAGAAGCTATAAGATATCATAGTCACTTTACCTTACTTCACCTTTTATACTTACTTTTCCCTTTCCAGGTTAACCTTGAAGTTCTTTTCAATCTAGTTTCTCCTGTGTAAACTCCTGGGGGAATGACTTGTTATAGAGGGCCCATTGCCTTGGGGACTGCTCTGCTGGCAATATTCTCCTGGTGTAAACTCAAGCAAGAGTGCTTAACATGGTGTTTGGTCCCAGCAAGGACCTACTATATGGCACAGAGAACTCGGCTCAATGTTATGCAGCAACCTGGGATGGGAGAGGAATTTGGGGGAGAAGGGATATATGTATATGTATGGCTGAGTCCCTTCACTGGTCACCTGAAACTATCACAGCATTGTTGATTGGCTATACCCCAATACAAAATTGAAAAAAAAAGTGCAGATAGTTCTTTATCCTGATTTTTATCTTTTTTTTTTTTCCTATAAACTATAAGGCTTGGTGATCATCCAATAATAGTATAAAGAGGACTTATTCATTCTCTTTTTTGTTTGTTTGCTGGCATAATATTCCTTCATATGGATGTGTATAATAAGGGTATTTTAATTTCTTTGTTATTGCAGATAAAACTACAATAGATGACCTTGTGGATATGTTGTGTTTTGTATGTGTGGGGATATATGCTGGACACCACCCTAGAAATAAGGGTTGGAAAAAAATGTGATGTCCTACTCCCTAATAAATGTTTGTTGAATGAAAACATGAAAGGATTTTACCTGGACACCTACCTGTGGTGTTTTCAGTCTCTAAGACAGACCTAATGGTCCTTTTCTCCTGGTATGCATACCCTTCTGTAATCACCTACTCTCAGATGTGAGCTGAACTTAAATGTCTTGCTTCTAATGAAAAGATGAAGGCAGATGTGAGGTTGTATGATGTAGGGACTAGGCCATAAAAGATAGTGTGGAATCCCTCTCTCTGAGGGAAGCCGCGCCCTGAACTTGTCCCATGGAGAGGTATACGCAGCAATGAGTGGCCAACAGTCACATGCGTGAAGGACATGGATCTTCCAGCCACAGACAAGTCTTTAGAGACTGCAGCCCCAAATGACATGATTTTGTGTGTGTGTGTGTGGGGGGGCAGCTGTCTAGGTTTTCCAGGGGCTTTCCTACTTTAGCACTAAAATTCTGTATCCAGGAAAACTCCTGGGTCACAGGCAAGCTGAGATAGCTGGTCATCCTAGCTTGGCTGCAATCTTTTGAGACCGCCCCTCACCCCTGCTGATTCAAAACCCGTTAGCTAACCACTCTCAGAGCCCTGACTTTCTGGTATTCCTGAGATACTAAATTTTTTTTGTGGTAATTTGTGGGTAATTTGTAACCACTGTTAATAAGTAATTCACGTACAATATCAAACACACCAATAAACCACATTCTGTCCCAACCAAAAGGATAGTGAAAAATGCAGAGGATTAGGCTGTAATTTTCTACACCTCTGCTTAGTAGATTTCTCCAGATCCTACTTTCCTGTATGACAGGGAACATTTTATTTTTCCTGGCATATTAATTTTTACCTCAACTGCTGTGGAGGAATATTAATAGAATGCCTTCTCATTGGAATAATAGGAATGTCCTACATGAAAATTAATGGAATTACTACCTGTGACCAACCCCAAACAACAAAGAAATGCTGAAGCCAAGTAAAATATAACATGCTGATACCTTTTCTTCTTATACTTCTGCTTTGCTATAGTTGAGGGAGAACAGCCTGGAATAAAGTTTTATAATTGAGTTAATTTTAGGCATCAATAAGATGTCTTATTTATAACATTTACAAGCATGTTTATAGTTGAGAAATGAAAAAAAAAATTACTCAATTTTTGCTTAACAAGTAGAAGAATTTAGGATTCTACAACATAGCAATAAATTTGACTTCTGAGTACATGTTGTTTTTTACTGCTAGGTCCAAAACACTGGATTATATGCTATTCTTTGTGGAGCTTGAGCTTCTGGTATATAAAATGATTTGTTAAACCTAAACTTTAAAAATTTGTCCAAATAGTCTGAAGTGACAACTTTTGTATTAATGATACCTATGTATTTGTTACTATAAAATATTAATCAATACTATACAACTGAAGTCAGATCAAACACATTTTTAATATAAAATAATATGTGCATGCACTTTTCTATTACTTAATTTTACCAGAGGGACAAAAATAAACTCTCTTGTATGAACTTTATTCCATTTGAAATCCTGAGTCTTCAGAAACTGTTACAGTGTTCATAGTGCTGAGCTATTGGAGAAAGGGCCTGGGAAATATAGAATAAGCTTGAATCCTTCTGGTAGCTGAAGGAACGAACACAGGAGCCTGGAGAGTTTGGAGGTTGAGTTTCACTAAGGTACTTTGCACTTGATCTTAGGCAAAGATCAGAAAGGATTCCGAGGATACATTGAATGGGAGATATCAACTGGATAAGAGAATATACATCTCCAAATGCTAATTTTGTGAATTAGAAAAACCAGGATAAGTGAAACAGTCTTAAGTGTTTCATTTTACCTAGAATCAAATATATAAGGCAACCAAATTCTTTACTTTCAAAACTAAATGAAAATTAGTGATATTTAACATAAGATTTAACAAATGAACACTATTCAGGTAAAGAATTAAATACTTTCTTATTTATGAAGCTGGGAAACTTTCTGATTTAAAAAAAATACTCTTCCTCCTTCAAGTGTCCTTGTTCCCCACCATTTCCCTGCAAAGGAATTAGATTTGGTCATTTCTCATAGTATAGTGGTAAAGAAAGTGACCATCTGGTGATGTCCATGAGTAGAGTCTTCTCTTGTGTTGTTGGGATAGGGTGTTTGTTGTGTGTCCCTTGGCAAAACTCTTTTAGCCTTTGTCCTGCTTCATATTGTACTTCAAGGCAAAATTTGCCTGTTACTCCAGGTATCTCTTGACTTGCTACTTTTGCGTTCCAGTCCTCTATAACAAAAAGGACATCTTTTTTTGAGTAGTTGTAGAAGGTCTTGTAGGTGTTCATAGCAATGTTCAACTTCAGCTTCTTTAGGAGCATAGACTTGGATTCCTGTGATACTGAATGGTTTGCCTTGGAAAGGAACAGAGATCATCCTGTCATTTTTGAGATTGCATCCAAGTACTGCATTTCAGATTCTTTTGTTGACTATGAGGGCTATTCCATTTCTTCTAAGGGATTCTTGATCACAGTAGTAGATACAATGTTCATCTGAGTTACATTCACCCATTCCAGTCAGTTTTAGTTCACTGATTCCTAAAATGTCAGTGTTCACTCTTGCCATCTCCTGTTTCACCAGTTCCAATTTGTGTTGATTCATGGACCTCACATTCCCGGTTCCTGTGCAATATTGTTCATTACAGCATCGGACTTTACTTCCATCCAGAGTCACATCCACAACTGGGTGTTGTGTTTGCTTTGGCTCCTTCTCTTCATTCTTTCTGGAGTTATTTCTCCACTGATCTCCTGTAGCATATTTGGCACCTACTGACCTGGGGAGTTCATCTTTCAGTGTCCTATCTTTTTGCCTTTTCATGCTGTTCGTGGGGTTCTCAAGGCAAGAATACTGAAGTGGTTTGCTATTCCCTTCTCCAGTGGACCATGTTTTGTCAGAACTCTCCAACATGACCCGTACATCTTGGGTGGCCCTACGTGGCATGGCTGATAGTTTCATTGAGTTAGACAAGGCTGTGGTCAGTTTGGTTAGCTTTCTGTGACTGTGGTTTTCATTCTGTCTGCCCTCTGATGGATAAGAATAAGAGGCTTATGGAAGCTTCCTGATGGGAGAGACTGACTAAGGGGGAAACTGGGTCTTGTTCTGATGGTGGGGGGGCATGCTCAGTAAATGTTTAATCCAATTTTCTGTAGATGGGTGGGGGCTGTGTTCTCTCCCTATTGTTTGACCTGAGACCAAACTGTGGTGGAGGTAATGAAGAAAATGGTGACCTCCTTCAAAAGGTCCTGGGCAGACACTGCGGTACTAAGTGCCCCCAGCCCTGAAACAGGCCACCACTGACGCATGCCTCCACTGGAGACTCCTGTACACACAACACATGGACATCACCAGGTGGTCAACACCCAAATCAGACTGATTATATTCTTTGCAGCCAAAGATGGAGAAGCTCGATACAGTCAGCAAAAGCAAGACTGGGAAGTGACTATGGCTCAGATCATGAGCTCCTTATTGCCAAATTCAGACTTAAATTGAAGAAAGTAGGGAAAACCACTAGACGATTCAGGTATGACCTAAATCAAATCCCTAATGAGTACACAGTAGAAGTGACAAATAGATTCAAGGGATTAGATCTGATAGACAGAGTGCCTGAAGAATTATGGACCGAGGTTCATGACATTATACAGGAGGCAGTGATCAAGACCATCCGCAAGAAAAAGAAATGCAGAAAGGTAAAACAGTTGTCTGAGGAGGCCTTACAAATAGCTGCAAAAAGAAGAGAAACTAAAGACAAAGGAGAAAAGGAAAGATAAACCTATTTGAATGCAGAGTTCCAAAGAATAGCCAGGAGAGATAAGAAAGTCTTCCTCAGTGATCAGTGCAAAGAAATAGAATAAAATAATAGAATGAGAAAACCTAGAGATCTCTTCAAGAAAATTAGAGATACCAAGGGAACATTTCATGCAAAGATGGGCACAATAAAGGACAGAAATGCTATGGACAGAAGCAGAAGAAATAAGAAGAGGTGGCAAGAATACACAGAAGAACTATGTAAAAAAGATCTTCATGACCCAGATAATCACGATGGTGTGATCACTCACTTAGAGCCAGACATCCTGGAATGCAAAGTCAAATGGGCCTTCGGAAGCATCCCTATGAACAAAGCTAGTGGAGGTGATGGAATACCAGTTGGGCTATTTCAAATCCTAAAAGATGATGCTGTGAAAGTGTGGCATTCAATACTCCAGCAAATTTGGAAAACAGCAGTGGCCACAGGACTGGAAAAGGTCAGATTTCATCCAATTCCAAAGAAAGGCAATGCCAAAGAATGTTCAAACTACCGCACAATTGTACTCTTCACACACGCTAGCAAAGTAGTGCTCAAAATTCTCCAAGCCAGGCTTCAACAGTACATGAACCATGAACTTCCAGATGTTCAAGCTGGATTTAGAAAAGGCAGAGGAACCAGAGATCAAATTGCCATCTGTTGGATCTTCAAAAAAGCAAGAAAGGTCCAGAAAAGCCTCTACTTCTGCTTTATTGACTACGCCAAAGCCTTTGACTGTGTGCATCACAACAAACTGAGGAAAATTCTTCACGAGATGGGAATACCAGACAACCTTACCTGCCTCCTGAGAAATCTGTATGCAGGTCAGGAAGCAACAGTTAGAACTAGACGTGGAACAACAGACTGGTTCCAAATCGGGAAAGGGATATGTCAAGTTTGTATATTGTCACTCTGCTTATTTAACTTATATGCAGGATACATCATGTGAAATGCTGGGCTGGATGAAGCACAGCTGGAATCAAGATTGCCAGGAGAAATATCAATAACGTCATATATGCAGATGACACCACCCTTATGGCAGAAAGAGAAGAAGAACTAAAGAGCCTCTTGATGAAAGTGAAAGGGGAGAGTGAAAAAGTTGGCTTAAAACTCAACATTCAGAAAACTAAGATCATGCTATTTGGTCCCATCACTTCATGGCAAATAGGAGGGGAAACAGTGAAAAAAGTGAGAAACTATTTTTTGGCGCTCCAAATTCACTGCAGATGGTGATTGCAGAGATAAATTTAAGAGATGCTTGCCCCTTGGAAGAAAAGCTATGACCAGCCTAGGCAGCATATTAAAAAGTAGATTCATTACTTTGCCAACAAAGGGCTGTCTAGTCAAAGCTATGGTTTTTCCAGTATTCATGTATGGATGTGAGAATTGGACTATGAAGAAAGCTGAGTGCCAAAGAATCAATGCTTTTGAACTGTGGTCTTGGAGAAGACTCTTGAGAGTCCCCTGGACTTTAAGGAGATCCAAGGAATGCATCCTAAAGGAAATCAGTCCTGAATATTCATTGGAAGGGCTTATGCTGAAGCTGAAACTCCATTACTTTGGCTACCTGATATTTAGAACTGACTCATTGGAAAAGACCTGATGCTGGGAAAGATTGACGGTGGGAGGAGAAGGGGACGACAGAGGATGGGATGTTTGGATAACATCACCAACTCATTGGACATGAGTTAAAGCAAGCTCTGGGAATCGGTGATAGACAGAGAAGCCTGGTGTGCTTCAGTCCATGGGGTCCCAAAGAGTTGGACATGACTGAGCGACTGAACTGAACTGAAGTGAAAGAAAGTGAAAGTCAGTCAGTCATGTCTGATTCTTTGTTACCCAATAGACTGTATCCCTCCATTCTCCTCTGTTGATGGAATTCTTCAGGCAAGAATACTGGAATGGGTTGCCATATCCTTCTCCACAGGATCTTCCCAGCCCAGAGACTGAACCTGGGTCTCCTGCATTGCAGGCCAATTGTTTACCATCTGAGCCACCAGGGAAGTCACAGTGATGAAGAATCCACCTGCAATGCAGGAGACACAGGCTTGACTCCTGGGTCAGGAAGATCCACTGGAGAAAGAAAGAACAACCCACTCCAGTATTCTTGCCTGCGAAACCCCAAGTCCAGAGGAGCCTGCCAGGCTACAATCCATGGGGTCGCAAAGAGTTGGATACAACTGAGTGACTAATCAACAACATCTACAGATGCTGCTGCGCTTCTTTTGTCACTGTTTTTTTCTTTTTAGTTAAGACCCCATTTTTCAGTTTTTCCCTTTCTATCATTTATACATTCTAGGTAGTAATTGTCTCATTTTGTTTGTACCTCTCAAAGCCTCTTTTTTGTATGTTGTTTTGTTTTGTTTTTGTTGCTGTTTTTGTAGGTCTCTCCAGATAGTTCTGTTGTCTGTGCCTCTTTGCTCATCTTAAAAGGCATTCACATCCTATTCCCTGAAACTTGCTGTTTCCGCACACTTAATCACTCCCTGTGAAACCTGCCCATTGTGACCTTCATCTCCTCTGACCGGCAGCACCCAGATGCTTCCTGTGAGACAAAGCGCAGGCACTGACTTGTGAGCTACAGGAAGCACTGTTCCTTTTTTTTTTTCCTAGTTGAAAATGCTAAAATAGTGTAAAAATGCACTGTGTTATCTCTTGATTATTGGAAGGGTGGTTCTCATGCGTTTACATTTTCCTTCTCTTTGGTGACGAACTTCCTAACCATTCACATCAATTGCCAGCCCCGTACCAGGGTCTGGATAGAAACCAGACACACAGGTGAACTTGGTCCTGCTTGTTGGTGTCTCCAGTGAAAAATGTGGAATTTGAAGACGTAAAAACTGTAGACAAACTTTGATTTGTGTCCTCAATCGGAGGAAACATTATCCATTTTTGAACAATGAGACCTATTTTAAAATTATTATTTAGGAATGTAATTGGATGGCTACATTTAGATCCAAATGTGTCTGATAATCTGCAAGTCTTTTACACTTCCAGCACAATCATGAGGCTGACTTGTTAAGAGGAAATGGTGATAAAATCATTTGTCACACTCCCCTGCTTAGTCTCCTCTACCCTGGAAAGAAGTGACATCACCTCTTAGTCTGATACAATGCTAAAAGCACAGTCAGCAGGAAGTCAACCTCTTCTTTCACACCCATTCATTCAATAAATATTCATGAGAGCCAGTTTTTGTCAGGCACTGTGTTAAAGACTGAGGATGAGTATAGTATGTGGGAGAGCTATGCAAGATATTATGAGATCTTGGAGGAGAGAGATTCAACTCCACCTGGGGTATGGAGGAGCATGCTGCTGTCAGGAAAGCTTTGGGAAATTATATTTAGCTCATTGTCAAAGGCTGAGTAGAAGCTAGGCAGGGAGGCAGAGGTGAGGGGTTAATAAGAAGAGATAGGAATGGAGAGAGTCTGAGCAAAGTATGAAGGCAAAGAATTCAATGCTGTATGGGAAACAACAGTCATTTCAAGCTTTCTCAAATGTGGAGTGTGAGATTGAAAGGTGAAAAATTAAAGGTATGAGATTGCGTGGCAGGAAATGGGGGCATAGAGGTGGGCAAGGGGCCGTGTTCCATGTCAAGAAAGTTGGACTTCATTCTGAGGAGCTAGGGCTCCATTAAAAAGACAGATATTTTAGACATAACTCTAGGGCTAGAGAAAACAAAACAAATGTAAATGAGGTGAGAGAGGAGGTTGCCACTGTGTTTAAGCAGAAACAAGAGACCTAGTTTTAAAGTAGTAGTTGAACTAATACGGAGTTGGGGTAATGCAAAGTGTTTAAGCAGAGACAAGAGACCTAGGAATAAAGTAGTAGTTGGGGTAATACAGAAGATTTTTAAAGTATTTTGAGGTAAAATCATCAAAGTTTTGTGATTTCACTGATTACACGTGAAAATGAAGGTAGATGGCAAAGTCAAGAATGATACCTAGGTTTCTAGTTTAAATATTTGTTTGAACAGCAGTATCATACACTAGAGAACATAGAACAGGCACAAAATTAAGGGAAATCTGATGAATTGTTTTGGGCATGTTGAATTTGAAATTTGTTGTTTATTCTTTGGATTTATCCAACCTATAGTTCATCATATATCTCTACTGGGAGATCGGAACCAAGAGTTTGAACTTGGAAGCCATTAGTAGACATATGGTTGTTAAAACACAGGTGTGGGTGAAACCACAGTAGGAAGAGAACATTGTAGATGGAGAAAAGTGCAGTAAAGCTCTGGATCTGAGCAATATTGAATGCTTGTGCAGGGAAAATAGGCAAAAGGAAGACTCACAGAAAAAAGGAAGATAAGGAAGTTGGCTCAGAGACCAAGGGGGTAGACTTTTAAGAAGCAGGAGATGACCAACACAATTAAAACAAAGTTGCCTTCCACAGGTAAAGACTGAAAAACAGCCCTTGGATGTGGGAACTCAGAAGTTGCTTGGGAACTTAGGGAAGCAATGAGAACAATTTCAGTCTAGTCATGAAGCAGATGTTAGATTTTGCTGAGTTCTCAAGCAAATGGGAGTGTAGGTTGTGCTTTTGAGATATTTGGAGAAGGGGTAAAAAAATGGAAGGGTATACCAGAAGACAGAAATGGGACCAAAGGAGATTGGAAAAAAAAAGATTATGGAAGAGTCTTGTACATGTTTGAAGAATATTGAAAGAGGAAGAAGCCAGAAACTCACCCAAGCCTTCAGTACCTTTGCTGTACCACCTGACCCTACAGTGCTTCACTGTGAACAGAAATTCAGAAACTAGGACCTATTTCTAGAGCAGAATAGAGCAGAATCTGGTTGATCCAGTTTTGGCAACCAGAGATACTCACTAATGAAATATGTAGTCTTTCTGGTTAGCACATGGCTTGGGGGTGAGTTGGGTAATTAAATGAATTAGTTGAAGAGGTATGATCTAACTTCTTCATGTCTATAGAATGCTGCTGTTTTTTTTTTTTTTTTAAATCAGATGGAGATTGCTTCCCTTGTGGCTCAGCTGGTAAAGAATCCATCTGCAATGCAGGAGACCTGGATTCGATCCCTGGGTTGGGAAGATCCCCTGGAGAAGGGAAAGGCTCCCCACTCCAGTATTCTGGCCTGGAGAATTCCATGGACTACAGTCCCTGGGGTCACAAAGAGTTGGATACAGATGAGTAACTTTCACTTTCACTTAGGAAGGAGAGGGTATTAATGAAAAAAATAAAAGCAGTGTTTATCATGAATAAATGAATTTTAAAAACTGAATGTGTTGTCTAAAATGAAGATTTTTGGATTAAGTAATCTAGTTTTGCCCCTTATTAACATAGATGCTTGAGGATGACTTGCTTCTACTCTTTTTTTCCCTCTATTTTTGAAATAATATTTCAACCTTAGGACTCCCTCTCGGAGTCTGCTTTCTTTCGTTTTTTTTTTTTTTTTATCTAAAAGAAAGGGGGTTTATCCTTAAAAATATATATATATATAGTGATTCTATATACCTAGGTGTCAAGTCTAAGCAAAGGACTCCTGCTTGGGCAGAGCCATAGAAGGACTTGGGTGGATGTGGGGAATGAGGGCATTTTCTACTTTGTGAACAAGACTAGTAATATTCATCATTTTTTATCATGCTATCTAGGCAGACCTTTAGGCTTTTAAGGATATTCTTATGCAGAAATATCACATTTTATCTGTGATAGATGTATTCCTGAAAATTAGTAGATAAAATCTTACTCAAATGCAGCAAAAGAGTTATTTAAAGAAATCCTGTAGCAAATCTTTTCTTAAACCCAAGGGGCATTTTTAAGTGGATCTATTGAGGAGATAGGCATTTTTGTGAATTGGGCTTTGTCACATGGAGGCTGAAGGACCTCTGCAGTAGACAAAGCCCCACCACATACAGAAATCAGAGAACTTTAATCAGAGTCACCTCTCAGTTCACTTCAGTGGGTCAAGCTCTGACTAGCAGTAATAAATTCTGAAGATCAGGACTGAGGTCTCCTGCATCCAGGGGTAATTCCACTGAGCTACCGGAGTATAAAGAAAGTCGGATGCCCCCCAGAATGTTTGTAAGGGGACTGAACTGGGGCCAATATAATCTAGAGCACAGATGAGCCTCAGCTTGGATGTAGACAATAAACAACCATAGCACAGAACAGTCTGAAGCACAATCACTGAACAACTCTTGGGTTAAAGCTTCAAGATGATTCCATAGCACAAGGGCTGAGCATTAGGTAGGGACAAATTTTGGGAACATCAGATATACCTGTAAGGAGAACTGACATGGTTCTTTGATTTTATGATCTCTAAACCTTGCTTTAAGGTATATTTTAGTAGAACTAGTTATCATATACTCTATCAGCCTTAGCTAAATTTTATGAATGTAATTACGTTTCATTTGTTTGTGTTATCACTTTTGTACCACTCCTTTTTTTTAGCTTTCCTAGTTGCCCTTCCTTTACTCTTATTCTTAGCATTAGTGTTAATGTCACCCTCTTCTGTCAGACATCGTCTTGGCATACCTTCTGTCAGCACCCTCTCTTTTGGACATTATCTTATGTTCCTCATTGACATGAAATATAAAACACATAGAGAAAAATATCACACATTTTATTCCTACCTTCAAATGCAGATGTTTAGTTTATACCCTGTTCTAGGCAGGCATTTTGGTTTTTCTGCTTTTAAAGAATAGCCGGCAATATTTTGCCATGCCTTAAAGTTAATACAAGACTTTCATATTCACTAATCTGTTCGCTTTCACAACTATCCTAAGACAAAGTGTTGTGAGTTTTGTTTTTAAGAGTAGGAAACTGATGCTCTTGAAGATCATGCAACTCTGCATGAGTGGACAAAGTACCATGTCATCAAAAGAATACTCTTGGGGGAGTCGATAGGCAATTCCCTCAAAAGGCTTAATGAATTTCCATGGTTTGAAATAACCAGAAGGAGTGTTGGAAAGCAAGTGAGTTAAGGAAAAATAACAAAAAGCAGCAGCAGCAGTTACAGCCACACCTCAGGCCAGCAAGAGTTCCCTGGGCAAGTGTCTTTTGACTGCAAGACATTACAGAACCCAGCCCCCCACCAATTCCCAGTTTTTGTCAGATGTTTTTTTCCCAGAGTTCAAGATTGCAAAGAAGAGAATGAACATTTTGTGTTCATTTAGATTGTGCAAGGATAAAGATGGTGGGGCTTGGCCTGCAGCATTTGGCAGGTTGAAGGCTCCTGACTTCATTAATTACGAGGCTTTCACATGTGTACAAACATACACATATATAAACACACGTCTATAGATACGTAAATCAAATTAGTGAAAAGCAAAATTAGACAAAGTTAGTTAATTTTGTGTGTGTTCAGTCACTTAGTCAAGTCCAGCTCTTTGCGACCACGTAGACTGTAGCCATTCAGGCTCCTCTGTCCATGAGGATTCTCTAGGCAAGAATACTGGAGTTGGTTGCTATGCCCTCCTCCAGGGGATCTTCCCAACCCAGGGATCGAACCCACGTGTCCTGCATTGCAGGTGGATTCTTTATCTGCTGAGCCATCATTTTAGTTCATTTTAAACTTAACTAATAATTACCTTACATGTATCTAGTCCTCTTCTTCTGAATAATTTATTTAAAAATATATTACTGTTACAATGGAATATATCCAAGGAAATAATCCTAGAAAATATTGGGCAGTCATACACTTCACGTATTAATGCCACCAAGATACAAAAGAGTAAAAGGAAACCTAGAATGTACTTCTTTGCATGTGAAGAATTCCAATAAAGAAGGTGTGTATGGAGGGTGTCTGTTATAAAAACAAATTCTTAAGAAATTATCATCTCCTTGAGTTCCTTCACTTTGTAACTGTTGATTTGGGCCCTAGCTGAGCTGGTTATGAAATAACTAGCCCACAAGTAAACAGCACGCGGCAGCTGCAGATTCACTGGTAAACATTGCTGCATATTTGAGATGCACTATGGAATACAGAGCATCTCCAGGTGGGAAATATCTTTCACTGTGACTTTCGTGCTGATCTGGAACATAGTTCAGGCAGAACAGTGAACTTCACATCTAGGCACCTCCTTTGGGAAAACTCATAATCATGGTAGCTATTTTTGCTCAGCACCCATCACCGACTATGGAGTTCCAAGCAGGATGATAGTATCTTTATCTCCTTAACTTAGGCTGCGATGTGAATGCCAATGGATATATGAAATCACAAAATACCCTTCAAGGGTGAGGAATTCTGAAAACGATCAATCAGGCAACAGATACATCAAGACAAGATTAATAACTTCTCCTAAAGGCATGCACAGCAGTAGTAACCTATAGAGAGAAATTTTATTTGGATGAAAGATTCCAGGCTTTTATTGTGATGTTTTTTTCCCTGACTTCAAAAAATTAAAATCTATATTGAGCTTCTAGTGTTTAGAAATCTTTAAGCCTATAGGAATCATCATTGTTTAATTTGAACACAGGGACTGTGTTATGTTTGCCATAGACTAGATTGGATTTGCTCACAGTCTTTCAGGAAAGACTATGAAAGACAATGAAACATCACTACATATCCTTCTGTATATGAGCACCTGGATTTCTCATCATTACTAGTGGGAACATAAAGTGGTATACCACTTTGTAAAACTGGCACTTTCTTTTTTGTGTGTGTGTGTGTAAAATTTTAATTTAATATCTATCTATTTATTTTTTTTCATTTATTTTTATTAGTTGGAGGCTAATTACTTTACAATATTGTAGTGGTTTTTGTCATATATTGACATGAATCAGCCATGGATTTACATGTATTCCCTATCCCGATCCCCCCTCCCACCTCCCTCTCTACCCGATCCCTCTGGGTCTTCCCAGTGCACCAGCCCCGAGCACTTGTCTCATGCATCCCACCTGGGCTGGTGATCTGTTTCACCCTAGATAATATACATTTCGATGCTGTTCTCTCGAAACATCCCACCCTCGCCTTCTCCCACAGAGTCCAAAAGTCTGTTCTGTACATCTGTGTCTCTTTTTCTGTTTTGCATATAGGGTTACTGTTACCATCTTTTTAAATTCCATATGCGTTAGTCTACTGTATTGGTGTTTATCTTTCTGGCTTACTTCACTCTGTACAATGGGCTCCAGTTTCATCCATCTCATTAGAACTGGTTCAAATGAATTCTTTTTAATGGCTGAGTAATATTTCATGGTGTATATGTACCACCGCTTCCTTATCCATTCATCTGCTGATGGGCATCTAGGTTGCTTCCATGTCCTGGCAATTATAAACAGTGCTGTGATGAACATTGGGGTGCACGTGTCTCAGATCTGGTTTCCTCGGTGTGTATGCCCAGAAGTGGGATTGCTGGGTCATGTGGCAGTTCTATTTCCAGTTTTTTAAGAAATCTCCACACTGTTCTCCATAGTGGCTGCACTAGTTTGCATTCCCACCAACAGTGTAAGAGGGTTCCCTTTTCTCCACACCCTCTCCAGCATTTATTGCTTGTAGACTTTTGGATAGCAGCCATCCTGACTGGCGTGTAATGGTACCTCATTGTGGTTTTGATTTGCATTTCTCTGATAATGAGTGATGTTGAGCATCTTTTCATGTGTTTGTTAGCCATCTGTATGTCTTCTTTGGAGAAATGTCTGTTTAGTTCTTTGGCCCATTTTTTGATTGGGTCATTTATTTTTCTGGAATTGAGCTTCAGGAGTTGCTTGTATATTTTTGAGATTAATCCTTTGTCTGTTGCTTCATTTGCTATTATTTTCTCCCAATCTGAGGGCTGTCTTTTCACCTTACTTATAGTTTCCTTTGTTGTGCAAAAGCTTTTAAGTTTCATTAGGTCCCATTTGTTTATTTTTGCTTTTATTTCCAATATTCTGGGAGGTGGGTCATAGAGGATCTTGCTGTGATTTATGTCGGAGAGTGTTTTGCCTATGTTCTCCTCTAGGAGTTTTATAGTTTCTGGTCTTACATTTAGATCTTTAATCCATTTGGAGTTTATTTTTGTGTATGGTGTTAGAAAGTGTTCTAGTTTCATTCTTTTACAAGTGGTTGACCAGTTTTCCCAGCACCACTTGTTAAAGAGGTTGTCTTTTTTCCATTGTATATCCTTGCCTCCTTTGTCGAAGATAAGGTGTCCATAGGTTCGTGGATTTATCTCTGGGCTTTCTATTCTGTTCCATTGATCTATATTTCTGTCTTTGTGAAAACTGACACTTTCTAATAAAGAAACACCCTTCTTTTTCTTTATTAAGAGAAAGACCTTCATAAACATATGAATGGTGGCTTTGTTCATAATGGCCCCCTCAGTGGAAAAAACCTAAATGACCATTACTATAATAGTGAATAAACCATCTGTGGCATATTGATATATATATATATGTATATTTATATATAATGTGACTACTACTCAGCAATGAAAAGGAATAAACTACTAATGAATTATTTGAGCAAAAGAATCCTGATGTAAAAAGCAAATGGATGATTCTGTTTACATAAAATTCAAGAATAAGTCAAACTGATTTATGGTGATACGAATCAGTATGGTGATTATCTGCAGATGTGGGATGTTATGGATGGTGAAGGGACTGAAGAAATTTTCCAGGGTTGTGAAATACTATTTTAATCAGGTTACAATGAAGTATAATGCACTTCTGTGCAACTAAGGTGTTTTATTGTTCAATATATAAATTATACTTTAAAGTACTATAAATACAAATTTAGAAAAACTCAAGATATTATAAAGAAAAGAGAGATTATAATGGCAGTTTGTGCTGGATCCTCATGGAGGAAAACCTAAAGAAGTGGTAGAGATGTTGAGGAAACAGTTTAATCTGCCTTTTGGTTTTGGTATTTTGGTTGAGGGAGGAGAGAGCTTGTGCATCGCTGCTGGGAAGAGTGGGCGGATGGAAATAAAGGTAGCCGAGGGTGGCATATGGATTCAGATCTCTAGCTTAGAGAGAATGTGAGCACAGTTATGTTTCTATACCTTAAGGGCCATATGATTTCAATACATCAGAAGTCCCTTTAGCAAGACAGTGTCCTCTAGAAGTAATAGAAATAATGGTGGACCCAGGGGATGCTTGTCCTATATAAGGCTGGGAAAAGTTGTCCAAGTTATGTACAAGTCAGACTTGATTCAGAATGCATCTTTGGGGCAGGGATGTTATTTTAAAAAGGACTAAAAATTCTATATGAAAGAGTAATAGATGAGTCAGAGACATTGAGTATTAAAATTACTGTGGCTTCAACTTTCTTTGAAACTGGTGAGTCTAAGGTTACATTCCAAAGAAGATGGTATGCGTGTATTTTTTTTTCATGTGAGTGCTCTTGGGCCCCAAAATCAGTGCTTAATGAGTTTGATGGGTTTGAGCATCAATTTTATTGCTATAATCTGTAATAAGTTAGAACCTGACTTTCAATTTCCAGACTTTCAAAACAGTACAGGTGAGCTTGCCATAAATTTTGTAAAATCCTATAGCCAGTCCAGCAGTACCTGTTGAATGATTGAATCTCCATGACAGCAAATGACTGTGCTCAATAGGAGCTGATCCTACTGAGTAGAACAGGCCATTTCTTTTGGAAAGGCTTCCTGATGGTCTCTGAGTCACCTTCAACACTAGGACTGAGAGATTTCCACCCACAGAGTGGCCTATAGCACCTGGCCAAGTTAAAAGCAGAAACCTTAAAAAAGCCTGTTTCCTCATCTGTAAGAATGGTTTGTTTCCAAATTAGAAGTGACAAAGTGAAAGTGAAAGTGAAGTCCCTCAGTCGCATCCGACTTTTTGCGACTCCATGGACTATAACCAGGTTCCTCCGTCCATGGGATTTTCCAGGCAAGAATACTGGAGTGGGTTGCCATTTCCTTCTCCAGGAGGTCTTCCTGAACCAGGGATTGAACCCGGGTCTCTCGCATTGTAGACAGATGTTTTACTGTCTGAGCAACCAGGGAAGTCAAAGTTCCAAATAAGAAGTGACAAGTACCCATTAACTCAATCAATCTTCCCAAAGCAAAGGGGCAGGGATTTTACCCAAATGTGGGTTTTCTCTTTGGACAGCCAGGTGATAAAAGCTAACCCAATACATAAATTCTTTGTTCAGCATCAATCTGCAGGCGTGAGTAACAATTTCCAGGGTGTTAAGATTAAATGTGTAAAATTATTTATTGCATAATAGAAGATATGGAAGTTATGGGAACACAAAGGACTATTGCAATTTTATATTTGAAAAACACCTGTAAACACTAGGGACTTCCCTGGTGGCTCAGATGGTAAAGAAACTACCTGCAATACAGGAGACCTGGGTTCTATCCCTGGGTCAGGAAGACCCCCCTGGAGAAGAGAATGGCTACCCACTCAAGTGGTCTTGCCTGGAGAATTCCATGGACCAGAGGAGCCTGGTGGGCTACAGTCCATGTGGTCACAGAAGAGTCGGACATGAATGAGCAACTTTCACTTCTGATCCACCACCAAGACTATTGTTTTACTATAAAATTTTTTCTCAGCATAAAAATAAATTTCATCAAAATAATTAAAAACTTAAGACAGTATGAAGTAGTGAAAAGAACATGGACTTTGGAGTCAGCAGATGTGGATTTGAATTTTGTCCTCACCAGTTACTAGTGACCCTCAGTCAGCATCAGGGCAGGTTACAATACTGTGTACTGTGTCCAGATCCCCCAGCAGCTCATGGCAGCAAACATTATTACTCACGTGTGTTGCATGTTTTATTGGGTGGCCATGCCTCTGCTCTATAGTTTCTTTATTTCAAACCCCAAATGAAGAAGAAGCCCATATCTTGAGAGCATTGTTGGCCTCATGGGAGAGGTGAAAAAAGAGAGCCCATGATAGACAATGTGAGATTTCTACTCACTGGCTTAAACAAGGCACAGGGCCAAGCCTGACTCACTGGGGGTAGGATTGTATAATAGACTCATTGGAAGTAGCAGAAAATAGTCTGAATCTAATCTACTACAGCGATCTTAGTGGAGTTACTTCTCTAAATCTCAGTCTCCTCAGACTGTCAAACAAGGCTAATGATCCCTGTCTCTGCTGTAGTTCTCAGTAAACAGTTGGAAATTGAATGCTCTGAACAAATCTAGCTCTTTTTTTTTTTTTTTGCTTTTGTGATGTTTGTGGATGAGCACTGATTTGCATTACTGTGAATTTCAGAGTTTAGAAATTAATTAATCTTCACAAGCTGTAATTTAACAACTATTTTTTGGCTACATCTAACTATGTGCCCTGAAAATCATTAATTTGAAAGAAATATAGACCTTGCCATTTTTCTTTAAAAGTTTACTAACATGGCGTTAGTTGCTCAGTCCTGTCTGACTCTTTGCGACCCCAAGGACTGTAGTCCATCAGACTCCTCTGTGCATAGGATTCTCCAGGCAAGAATGCTTTAGTGGGCTGCCATTTTCTTCTCCAGGGGATCTTCCTGACCCAGGGATCCAACCTGGGTCTCCCATGTTGCAGGCAGATTCATTACCATCTGAGCCACCAGGGAAAACCAAAATGAGCCCGCGGGATTTCCCAGGCAAGAATATTGGGGTGGGTTGCCATCCCCTTCTTCAGAGGATCTTCCTGCTCAGGGATCAAACCTGAGTCTCCTGGATTGCTGGCAGATTCTTTTCCATCTGAGGTACCAATATTAACAATTTGAATACAAAGTATGATAGTGTTTCCATTATGCTTTGTGTATGAGAATATGGGAAAGTGTGTTTCCATTATGCTGCATATATGAGAATATGGAAAGGAGATTAGCATTATTAGCCTCACTTTATAGTTAAATGAATTAGTACAATAATTTTAAAAAATTTGTTAATTCATTAGCAACATTTTAAGTTTTTTCTTCTGATTATTAAACAGTAATATGTATACATTATAGAAAACTGAAAACACAAAAAAAAGGATTTGGAAAGAAAGTAATCATGCATAATATTCCAAGAGTATCCTGAGTAACATTTTGTTATACTTAGATCATTGTTATCTCTTTCTCTCCATGTGTATTATGGCTATAACATTGCACAACCAGAATCATAAAGCATAGGTTTCTTTTTTTTAATACTTGATGTCTTAATAGGTTTCACTTTTCTGTCCATTAAAACATCATTTTCAAGGATGTTTAATATTCTTCTGTTACATACATCATACATATGATGCTTCCACCATTGGATATTTCATAAATTATTCAGCTTTCTTCTCTTGATTATTTATCATTGTTTTTTGTTCTGTTTTGTTTTGCAGTCAGTGCAGCACTGGATTGAACATCTTTGCAAATATGTTTTTGTTTGCATTTGGAATTATTTATTAAGTCTAAGGTTCTACAAAAATAATTAGGTCAGAGAAAGTTTGAAGTACTTCATATGTATCACTACTTTGTTTTCCAAAAATTTCGACAAACACTGTTGACTTTTTTCCATATGCATAATACTAGTGGGACGAAGTTGGTAGTAGGTACTGATGAGGAGTTGAATTGGAAGATGGGATCCAGACATGAACAAGACCTCAAAGCAAATCTGGCCTAGGAAAGAAAATAAGGTTATAAATAAAAGTGGGGCATTGTGGAAATAACCGAGTGTGGGTTAAGACTGAGAGCAGCCAAGGTCAAGTTACTAAATCAAAACAGTAGCGTTTTAAAATCCTAGCCCAAAGGAATGGTGGAAGGTTTTGTGTCCTAACAGGTTTGGAAGCCAGAGAACAGACTAGTCAGTGGGCCTGGTCTTGTGTGGGTCTTCTCCAAGGTCACAGAGTTTGTTAAGGACGCAGGATCTGGGCCTTCTGATCCTGTGGTCACTGTACTTTTCACCACATCACGGTGACTCTCATGACAAGGCACTCACGTGTGCATTGAAGAGTCAAATTACCACACCAGACATGGTGTAACTGAGTGACGAAATGCGTGACGTAGGCTCATGCTTCCTGAGTTGGTGGTTCTCTATCCAGGGACTGTGAGCTGGGTCAGGTAAATTTCAAAACAGTTACCGAAAATGTGCTTCTGCTTTGTTCCCATGACCTTCGGCAGATTGGCTCATTGTTTCCCGCTAACCCCACCTCTGACCCGGGTCATCCATGAGAAGATTCTAACAGGCTGTTGCATCCTCCAAACTGCTGTTTCTCTTGATGTTCTCCTCCCCCTTGCTCTCCAGCAAGTCATTTGCATGTGCCTCCTCACGTGTTGTGGGAGGCTCAGCATTTATGAGTCAGTTTTAAAAACTGAGCCTTACTCTGCACCAGCTCCTGGAGGCAGAGTTGTAAACAAGAAAGGCATGTCTGCTCTCAGAGGGTGAACTCTAATAAAGGGAGACAGACAAAAACGGAGCAATTTAATAGACACAGTAACTTCAGATAGTAAAAATGTTTTAAAGAGAGTGACAACAAAGGGGATGGAACGGTGGGGTGAGTTGGGAGATTAGGACTGACATACACACGCTGTTGATAATGTGTCTAAAGCAGATAGCTAATGCAAACCTCCTGTATAGCACAGGGAACCTTACTTAATGCTTGGCAGAGACCTCAATGGGAAGGAAATCCAAAAAAGAGGGGATAAATGTGTACATATGGCTGACTCACTTTGCTGTAGAGCAAAAAAAATAACGCAACACTGGGAAACAACTACACTTCAATAAAAAATTTTAAATGTAGATTAAAAGAAAGAAAACAAAGTAAACCAGATAATATGACAGAGGTGAAGCTTGAACCTTATCTAGGTCCATGGACAGGAAGGACTCTTTGAGGAGATGCCTTTTCGGTAAGACCAGGATGGCAAGAAGGAGTTACCTTGTGAAGACTGGGGAAGAGCATTCTGAACAGGAGGGATGCCAGTTGCAGAGGCTCCAGATCAGGAACAGGCTTGGCATGTTCAAGAAATAGCAAAAAAGTCCATGTGCCTATAAGGTAGTGAGTGAGGGGGAGTAAAGGAAAAGACAGTCTCAGACCTGGGCCAGACCTGTGGGGTCTGGAAACCTGCCTGTCTCCCAGGGTTCCCCGCTCCCTGCAGGTATCCTCCACCTCCGATTGGTTACCTCAAATTAGCCCCCTCTTTATTCCTTAGAGCTCTCCCCTTTTGCTGGCTTATATCAAGTCTCTCTAGGGTAGTCTGAATCCTTCCTGCTAACGTCAGATTTCCTCACCTTAGTTCACTCCCAGGTTAACACAGGAGGGATGTTTCTAAATGCAATCTGACTGTACTACGATAGACTTCAAGTGACATGCAAGAAAGCCTTCCCAGAGCAAGCAAAACCTCTCCTTATCTGGTCCAGCCTTGTTTCTTACCGCCCTCTTCTCCTGTCTTCACATTTCTTCCCTCTTTAGTCCCCCTTCTCATGTTCACTTTGTCTCAAGCTGTGCAGAGCTTCTCCCTACAAACAGATCATACGTGTTTTTGCGCTGGTACCAGCATCCCCCTCTGCCATGCACACGTGGTCTTTTTCCCCTCCTTTTCATGTCCCTTCAGTGCCCCTGATGCCATGAGGGATGGAGCCAGCTGCCCTTCTGGGTGCCTTAGCAACTGTTGTTGCTTCTGCTACACACAGAGGACGTCTTACATCTCCGCCACTAGGGTGCGAGTTCTTGCAGGTAGGGTCTGAGTCTCATTTGCTTTTCTATTCCCACAATTAGAATGAGGGCAGTGCCAGGCACAGAGGAGGTGCTCTATGAACATAAGTAAGAGGTCCTCATCTACTGTGGGTCCCGATAGGAGAAGTATTTGGGCAGGAGGGGCTTTGAGGGACCCTTGCGCCTTCCTCTGATGTGGAGGGCTGTGGCAACTTCATGGTCCCAGGAAATCTACTCAAAAAATGATGATAGTGTCAGTCTTGGTTTATGAGGAAGATACTAAAAATCTCCCTAGTGCTCTGTCTAGACATGCGTGCATGCTCAGTCGCTTCAGTCATGTCTGACTCTTTGCGACCCCATGGACTGTAGCCCGCCAGGCTCCTTTGTCCATGGAATTCTCCAGGCAAGAATGCTGGAGTGGGTTGCCATGTCCTCCTCCAGGGGATCTTCCTCATAATAGAGGCTAAATAAATATTTCATAGATTAATGAATGAGCAAGTTAATGACTTCAAAGAGAGATTCTTTCCATCTCCAAATAACCTTGGCAAGGAATACAACCTTGATCCTCCCATGAAAAGGAGAAGTATATTTCTTCAAGGTTTTTCTTGTAACAACATCAGAATTTATTTTGATATTTGGATTTTTCCCATTGAACCTGAGGCATTTGCTTGAACACTTCTCAGGGCACTTCACATATGGATCCTAAATGTATTATTGTGTGTGTGTTTGTATTTGTGTGCCTGTTTATTTTCTTATGTTTGTGAACAGGAAATATTGTATTTACATGTCACTTAAGCTTTCTCAGAACTCCCTTCCTAGAGTCCCAGGAACCTGCATCATGCTGGAATGAACTATTTCCCGACAAACCCAGAGAACATACTGTCATGCTGACCTTCTTGTTTGTGTGAACGAACTATTTAAGGTAAATGTATCAGCACTAAGATGTCATTTCCTAAAGACACAGGCTTTTTGTGTGGTTGATGTGCTCATATCTGAGTGGATAGACTTTTAAAAATTAAAACACTGGCTAAACAAACCAAAGAAAAATATTTTGAGAAATATTAAGATTAAAGCTGATTGATTCATAAATGTAAGAACTCGATCAAATATAATGTATTGTTATACATTATGATCTATTCAAAAATTCATCACAAAAGAGCAGATGTAATAGATATGATTGATATTGACTTACTTACCATCATCACATTTTTAAAAGTTCTGGAGATGAATTGAAAAAAGTCAGTGACTGAAGAAATGTGAAGGATGCTTTTATTCTTATTGTGACTTGGATGTTATGTGAAAATTGCAAAGTTATGACTAGTTCTCTGAAACTGGCAGAATAAAGAGGATGTGTCTTGTATATATTATGAAAACCACAATTCTTGTCAAATGCATAAAACACTCAAATATGCAAGTGAATGGGGTGTTTCTTTTTCTCCTATATTTTAGTGTTAAGCAATATAGACTCTATTTTTTTGGGTACACATTCCCAAACTAAGATCTCTCTTGGTGTGCAAATATACAAAATTACTTTTTTAACATTAAATAATATTGATCAGAAGAAAATTGCCACATCCATGACTGGAAAGTAGGAAGAGGTAAAAACAAAGGAAATTCTAAAAATACAATTTAAAGAATCCAATTGAATACCTTAGGGGTGTGCCCAGGAATTAATATTTTTGATGAGCTCCCCAGGTAATGCTGGAACATAGTCAGGTTTGGGAGTCACTGACAAAACCTAGTTCTCGCTTCCTGGAATTAGATTGAACATCTGTCAGACCTCCTCTGTACTAGGTAATGGTGCTAAATGGGGTCCTTAGCCCACAGCAAGAGAGAAGGGAGCAGGTACTTCTTACTTCCCTCATATAATGATAGGGACGTCTATGGTATGTGGACATTGACTGGCTGCAACATCTAGTTTTCCCTGTTGGAACTGTCAGCTGACAGAGTTGTTGAGAAATATGGAGATTATTGTAGTGCAATTTGTCATTTCACAGTTGAGAACACCCTTATATAGATAGTGAGTTACTTGGCAAGGTCACATAGATAGTTCTGGAAAGATTTGGGAGTAGAACTCAAGTTTCCTGAGACTTGAGTGCTTTTCTCATTAGGAAAAAAAAAAGCTCTTTATACTGAGACTTCAACCTGATTTTCCACCCTCTTTCCCTATCACTTTACTCTAGACGTGCTGTTACCTTCCCTCAGACCTCAGGTATTTCCTAATATAATAGACACCAGTTTTAATGCCAGCCTAATGCCCCTTCTTCCTTCTTTTGGTAAGAGCCCTTGACTAGTCATTGTGAAAACACTTTCTTCACTCTCTTCTGGTTTGAGTGGCTTCACCCCCACCCCTGGCCTGAGGGATGGGGTGGGGGAGGGCATACGACCCAAACCAGCACACTTGGAGATTGAGTGTTTAGTTCTAGGAGGGTGGGACTTATCCAGGCCGGTGAGCAACAGTCAGGGAACTTGTTGGTACCACTGAGAAAGAGCTACTGTCTCCTCTGTGGTCCTTGTGGGCAAGAGTTGAGCTATGCTGCTGGTGGCCAGATTGGCAGCAGTTGGGGACACCCTGCCTGAGAATGAAGCCAACAGGGAAGAAAAAATCACGTGGAGAAAGTGAGACCAATCCCTGGTGGCTCAGCCAGAGCACTTGGGTCCCGTACTCTACTCCTGGAGTTTTCACTTAGGTGTTGATAAATCGACTTACGGCTTAGGCTGATTTGGTTGGGTTTCTGTTAACCTGCACAGGAGAGAATTCTGCTGATATGCTGGGTTCTGTCGCTTTGCAGCTCTTCTACCATTTCACTGTAATACTCATTCTTTATTTTTCCTTTTTAAGAGCTTTTTATTAGAAAAGACATAAGGGATTAGTTAGCCATGGTTGTCCTGCTTATCATTCACACAGACCAATTGTCTGGTTATCAATAGCCCTGCCCTGACATGCATTACATTAAGTGTGAGGGAAAGTGCTTTTCATAACTGTTTAAATACTGATCTAGGCCAGTGAAATGTCATCAAACAGAGATTCTTGCTTTTGTGGAATTTAACTTTTTGTGCCGGGAGTGATAATTAATGAAGAAAGCATAAAAAACTAAACATGTGAATTGTCCTGTGGGTTAGAAGATGATAAGAGTTATGTTAAAAGCACCATCAACAAGAAAAAAACAGGGTAGAGGGCACCAGAAACCCCGAGGGTGTGAGGATTGCACTTTAAAATAAAACTCATGACAGAAGTTACAGCCTAGTGAAGACTTAGTGGTAAGGGAATTGGGCAGGTGGCCACCTGGGGACAAAGGGTGTTTCAGGTTTTCAGGATAATCAGTGCCAAGACAAAAATGGAGTGTACCTGTAGTCCAGGAATGGAAAGGAAGCCAGGGTAGCTGCCAGAGCTAACAATGGAAAACTAAAGTCAGAAAGATCACAGAGGTGAGTTACATTTCATTTGCAGTTATCTACGAACACTTTGTCTTTTACTCTCTGGAATGGAGAGCAAGTGAAGTTTATTTTACTTTATTTTTAAGTTTTTATTATCCTATCGTACCCCATTCTGTTTGATTCTTTTGGAGTAGTGACATGGTGTACTTTGCATTAAAAAAAAAAAAAAAAAAGCCTGTAGGTATAGAGTGGAGAAGAGGCTGGGGTAAGTGTGGAAGCAGGGAGACTAGCTAGGAGGCTGTGGCAGAAAACGTCCACAGATGCTCAGCTCCACACTCAGTCTTCTAAACATTCCTCAGTGCCATGTGTCTGGAAGCTCACAAACTATTTTCCTCGACTCCCTTGCCAGCTGGTTTCTACAGAGGAACTGCCAATGGAAAGCACGGTGGTAAAATGAATGTAGGAGGAAGAGAGCACCATTTATTGCTCTGCTTCTGGTTGCACCTCCAGTCGAGGCGGCAGTAGGAAACGCGGGTAACAGCACAAGGAGGAGGGAAAGGCCATCAGCTGATAAGGCGAGGAATACAAATGGAGCGTGTTTGGGGCAGACGTGGTGGGTGGATTGGAGTTCAGGTTTGGGTCTGTGAAGTTTGAGAGGCTGTCCTAGTGGAGTTGTCAGTAAGTGACTGGATAGTATGGAATTCAGGAACGAGATTTAAGCTGCACATGTTAATTTGGAAGTTAGTGATGTTATTTAAGCCGTGAGATGAAGACGACAGAAAAGGAAGATCACCACTGGGGTCCTGAGGCTCTCTAACATTCAGAGCTCAAGGAGAAAAAGAGAAAGCAGAAAAAGAGATAGGAAAAACAGTGAGTAATGATGATGAAAGCCTCAGACCTTGTCACATCAGCTGATGAGTCAAAAAGATGAGGACCGAGAATGGAAGCTGGATTTAGCCATGTGGGGTGATTGGTGACCCTGATAAAAGTAGTTTTTAAAGAGTGTGGGGGTGAAAATCTTGGCACTGGTTTATTCATTCACTAATTCATTCAAAAGTACTTATTGAGCATCTTCTTTGAGCCCGTCACTGAGAATTTGAGGTGAACATGAAAGACATTGCCCTGACCTCTCCAAGTTAAGAGGATTCTACTGTAATTACAGGCTATGCTATCGGGCAGGGATCAATTTCAAAACAGACCTTTACTACATGTGTGCGTGCTCAGAGGCATACACACCCTTGAAGACTGAAGAGAGCAAGAAAGACACAGTTTAAGGGAAGTTTACTGTAAGCCCATAGGATATATGAGAACACTCCCTGCCTCTGTGGGCTAGGACTTGTTAAATACTGTTTATCTTGTGAGTGGCTGCATCTGGCATCTTTAAAAGGGGATTATCGACTCTCTTTTTGTTTTTATTTTGGGAAGTATTTGACCGGGTGCCATAATTTGATTTTAATCTGATTTTATCTCTGTACTGCTCAGATAGTTTAATTGCTGGTTTGATCAGGCACCTAGAATGTGAATTGTTGGAAAAATAACACGCTGCATTCTTGTAGTCAGGACTGTTTCCATGGATTCTCTCTCCTGAATACAAGCAGTTATTCATGACTCTCCAGGGACTAAAACTTGCAAAATAGTATTTTGTTCATCTACATATTGTTTAATAGAAATCCTGTAAAGCAATATCTGCAATCCTAATATTTTCTTAGGTAAGTTTTGGCATGAGGTCCTATGCAATAAAATAATTGAAACTGAAACAAAACTTAAATGGTAGATATATCCTAATATGTGTTTCATTATAATAGGGCTCTTAAATATTAGTCTTCTATAATTTTTTTTTAGTCTCCTATAATTTTTAATAGCAAAGTAATCACTAGGATATAATAAAAATGTTAGTATAGCTTGAAAGTTATTTCTCTGTAGATAGGAGACCTCTGTAAAATACAGAGAAATATTCTTGCAAATATAAAGCACATCAGTATTTGGGGCTTTCTGTTTGAATTCTGTAAACACTACTAATAACCTATAAACAAATGCTCTTGGGCCATGACAATATCAAACTGTGATAAAGTGTATATATTTTGTTCATTCACACAATGAGATTGATCTCTAAAGAACCTGCCTTAACAAGCGTCAATATGACCCATTTTAAACTCGTTCCTGGAGTCCTAACAAGCAGCTGAATACAACATACTCCTACATTCAGAAACCTGAAACACAAATGATTTGTACCTTAAACATATTTATTTCAAGAAAGGGATTCTTTCACTGGGAATTTTTATTAGGAAGTGGGTGAATAGATGAGAAACTATGGCACTGTTCTAAAAAAATCAGTTACATATTTTTAAAAACTGTCTATAATCAAATGATTTATTCTATTTTATAACACATCTAAAGTACACTGTAAGCTCCAAGTGATAAGAGCACACACATTAAAAATCAGAAAGTTCATGGCCTGGTTTTGGCTCAAAGAACTTGAAATAGCCAAACACAGCCTTATATGGCCAGAGTGTTTGCCATGTTTTCTTGGATTTCAGTAATAGAGCCCCTGGAATTAGTGGCTAGAATGAAAACTTCTTAGTTCCCTACCCGCGCTCCGCACCGCGCCCCCCCCCCCCCCAATTTATCCCTTCACTCATCACCCTTTCTCATTTGGTAACCATAAGGTTTTTCCTATGTCTGTGAGTCTATTTCTGTTTTGTGAATAAGTTCACTTTTTGTATCTTTTTTTTTTAGACTCCACATATAAGCAATATTATATAATATTTGTCTTTCTCTGTCTGGCTGACTCAGTATGAAAATCTCTAGGTCCATCCTTGTTGCTGAGGTAGAAGAGGGAGAAATCAAACAATTCCTAATAGAAAAGTCAACAGAACTGAAGAAAAAAACGAAGATGTTTTTCTCTAGGTCATCTGTAGTGAGAAAACTTATTTTTTTGTTTTGCTTTAGTTGTGTTGACTTTTCTATTGCTTCTCTCTGTCCTCGACTCTTGAAATGAAGATGAAAAATTGTTTCCAGGAGTATTAGGCATAATTTTAGCTTATTTCTACCCTTACATGCAACTCCAATCTGGACAGGTTATTAGTTGATGAGACATAATATTGCCTCATTTGTCAAGATTAGATTTGTGGGGAAGAATTACAGAAATATCCTCCCCTTTTACTCTTTGCATCAATGTGATAGTTAATTCATGTTTGGCAGTGTCTTCTGCAAGTTTAGAAGTGCTCTCAGGACATCCTGGGAAATGGCTCAGCGTTCACTTCCATGGGTGTTCACTCGGCTGACAAAATTGATGTAAATCAGGATCAGAAGAGGACTTTTCATTATTTAAATTGGAGAGATTGATGTTCATTGGTTGTGCTTAACTGCTGAGGAGGCTTGGCTCAGATGGTAGAGAATATGGGAGACCTGGGTTTGATCCCTGGGTTTGGAAGACCCCCTGGAGGAGGGCATGGCAACCCACTCCAGGATTTGTGCCTGGAGAATCCCTGTGGACAGAGGAGCCTGGCGGGGTATAGTCCATGGGGTCACAGAAAGTCTGATATGACTGAGTGACTAAGCGCACACACACACTGTGAGAGAAGTTTCCAAATTTTATTTCCTAGAATAAAAGGTCTCCCACAGAGCAGAGTAGGAGTCAGAGAAAACCCAGAGGCTCATTCTAGCTCTTTGCTTCCTAATTACAACCAAAGGAACTCTCCATTCTGCTCTTTTAATAGCAATGTGTTAAATTTTCAAACTGCCCTACAAAATGGATTTGCTACTTTAAAACTTAGCAATGAGCATCATAGGAGTGGGGATCTGAACCCAGATGTGCTAGAGTCTGATGATGCTTCCCACAGATCCATTCTCCCTTTTTTCTTTCCAGTGTTAGGACCCTGAACGCACTCATCTCCTCCCATTTTAAAAGGTTGGTACAAGGCCACCCAACTAGAAAGCTGTATTTTCCAGCCTCCTTTGAACCAGCGCTGTGTCATACGACTAAGTCCAGAGGAGTGAGGTGTGAGCAGAAATGATGTGTGCACCTTCTTTAAAATGTGTCAGTTCTTTAAAAAAGGAAGTCCATTGCCATCTATTCTCTTCCCTTTCCAAGGGGACTGTCATAGCCACCTTATAGTCTCTATAATGGAAGCTGTAAGTTGATGATGTCAGTTCCACCCCAGCAGATCTTAACTGCTTCTTTTGAACTATAACATGAGTGAAAAATAAAATTACATGTTGTCATGTGTGTGTGTGTGTGTGTGTGTGTGTGTGTGTGTGCGCGTGCGTGAGCTCAGTTGTGTCTGACTCTCTGAGACCCCCAGGGACTGTAGCCTGCCAGGCTCCTCTGTCCGTGGGGATTTTCCAGGCAAGAATACTGGAGTGGGTTGCCATGCCATCCTCCAGGGGATCTTCCCAATGCAGGGATCAAACCAAGGTCTCCCACATTGCAAGTGGATTCTTTACTGTCTGAGCCACCAGAGAAACCCATCTATTTTGAAGACCATCAAGTTCCTCTAGTTTGAAGATTTTGCTAAGCTAGTAGTTCAGCCCTTACCCAAAGTAAAGTAACAAAGGTCATGCAAGATTCGTGAGGTCAGTTTCATTAGAAAGGCTGACTTTAAAGAATTTAATCTTCAATGTAATTGGGTTTTATCTCATGAAATAACATGGTACAGAGGAATATCACAGCAATCAGTGCTGTGCAGGCCAAAATGGACAGATTCCAGTCATTACTGTCCTTATTATTTGACACAGCACAAGAGTAGGGCAGGATGAAAGGCACAGACACATCTAAACAAACAAACATGGGCAGGAATTCAGTGGAGGCAGTATTACGACACACATGCCTAGCAGTTAGTGGGAACTGAGAGGAAAGCCTGGAATGAAGAGAAAGGTACACAAATGGCATCTGGGGGAACTCATTATTTATCATTTTGTACTTTCGCCGCATCTTTCCTATAAGAAACTTCTGAGTCTTTACACAGTAATAACAGTTATCTTACTGACACCCTGGTGCTTCATATGCTCTCCTGCTGCACAGGCATCTTCCTGTGGTCTCTTATCCAAGGGCTCCTTAGGGGTCATATTAAACTCACCCTCAGAAGTCCTGCCATGGCCCTACATGGAACACTTTGAAACCAGAATTCCCTTTCTCTTCATAGAGGTTGCTTCCCCTATCTATTCTGTTTGTCAATGTTACTTTTTTTTTTTTTCGGCCATTTATCTCTGAAGTTTTTTTGACTGCACTGGGTCTCCGTTGTTTGGACTATCTCTTGTTGCGGGGAACACAGGCTTAGTTGCTCTGGGGCATGTGGAATTTTCCCAGACCAGGGATTGAACCCATGTCTCCTGAATTGGCAGGCAGATTCTTATCCACTGCACTACCAGGAAACTCCTGAGATTGCTTTCTTTTTTTTTTTTTTTAACTTTTCTTTCTCTTTCATCTGTCCAGCCAATGTCAACACACCCTCCTCTTCTTTCTTTAAACTGGTTTTAGATTTATCCATTGCTTTCTGTTCTCAGAGCCACCTACTTGGTCCAAGACCAGAGCACATCAAACCCCACAACCTTCTGTTTGGTCATAACCAGATTTTGTTTGTTCTCACATATTAAGATTGGAGAAATTGCTCTAGAAGCTGCTCTTAGCCTTTACTTCCTTCCTCAACAACCCATTACAGTTGGCTCCCATTTGTCTATTACCTATAAGCCATATTTGCCTTCTTGCCAGGCCTTCCATAAACCGTGCTAATGAAATGTGTTCTAGGGCAGTCAGTAAGCACAGGTTGTGGTGTCCTCCTGACCTAGCTTCAAATTCCAGTGTCACCACTTAATTACAGGCTCTGTGGTATGGCCATTTAAGCCTCAATTTATTATCTGAAAAGCTACGATAATGCCCCCTTGATAGGGCTTCTTGAGACCCCTACAATGGAGTGATATCTGTAAGGTGTGTGGAATAGTACACAGCACACAGTGGGCGCTCAGTTGCTTGCTGTTACTTGCTGTTACCTCCCAGCCAGCACTGCCTCCCCTTTGTCGTCTGCATTAGATTCCTCCTCTCCTAGACCACATCATCTCTATTCCTTCCTTGGCATTTTCAGTGCCCTTTACCCTTAAACCCCAGCTGAAGTCCTACTTTCCTCACAGATTCTTGTCTAAGCTCTCACTGCTTCTGTAATTAACTGACATTTGTCATGTATACTTTCTTCAGCTACAGTTCAAGTGCACCCCTTGAAAGGCAGGAATCATTCTTATACTTTGCTACTCTCTCCAGCATCTGGCTAATGTTGATCACCTATCATTCGCTCAACACTTAACAATGGAGATATTACAATAGATAGATTCACAAATATCACAAAAATAACAAACTCATTTGATGTACTCGTTTACAAAAAATTTTGGAACACTTGTGCTCAAGTAGCCTTGATGTTGTTATGGCCTCACATACCTGTTTCTTTGCCCTGTCTCCCATGTGACTTGACTTGAGGCAGTAAATGGGAAGGCTATTTGGTGATATGGGCCAGAGAGAAAAGATGAAACCTAAGTGTTCAAGGGAAAAGGGGGCAAAGGTAAGAAGAAAAGATGTGAAACTGAGAGAAAGGAATGAAGATCATGGAAAGGGCAGTAAGGTGAATATATAAGGCTATCTCAGCATCATGCTGAATCCTGGATATCAACAGTTTCATCAAATTCCATTCATAAACCTGAAAAACTGGTGTTATCCTTGTATTAGCAGATCTGCTATAGGTGAACTAGCACACATATATGAAAGGTGGTACAAAAGTTTGCATTATGAATGAACGTGTATTGAGTCAATACTGACTCAGACACGTGGTGCTCCCAGGAGCCTTAGAAAAACTCCCAATCCCAGTCCAAGGCCTGGGATAGCCTGGGATAACCAGAGAACTGCAGATCTGTGGGCAGACTGGGTGACTTCGGAGTTTGGGGAAGTCAGCCTGACGGTTTGGAGTTCCAGGTTAAACTGGGAGTGATTTATCTGAGTCTTCAGCTTCAGTACCCTCTGGGCTTTACCTTTTCACTCTCTAATCTTTAAGGCTGCCAAAAGCTCAGCTCAGTTTTGCTGCTATTTTATTTTCTCTAGATCAGCAAATGACTTCAGAGCAACAGTAGCTTTGTGCTTTGGTCTTTACCTCTCTGGAATCTTGTCTTTCAGATTTTGGTCTAGTAATTCCTCAGTATCTTGTTATCTTTTTTATTATGATTATAAATATTTTAACTATTTTGCTTGTTCTTAATAGGAGTGTAAGTCTGAATTACTTACACTAATTATTAGAGGAAAACTTGTCATTGCATATTTTTAGATGTAGAAATTGAAGTTTAAGAAGAGATATGTATCCAGTAGAAAGAACCAGAACTTGAATCCAGTTTGGTCTCATCCTAAACTTTTTGCTTATTCTGTTCTGTCATATAGACTAACAGATGAATGTAGTGTAATTGGCTTTAATTAATGTGTTGGGTAAAAATTATAAGAATTAATTTCTTATTTGCCTTCTTAGTTGTCTGCCTTTACTTCACTTTTAACCTGGGTTCACAACACTCTCTCCTCTAATAACATTAGTTATTAAAGGGATTAAAGAAAGAAGTTTAATAAAGACTGCTGGCAGTTACTCTATGCATTGTGCATTAAAGAAAACTGGATTTTTCTTTTTTTTTTTTTGGTTTGTTTTAATCATCCACCCAGGAGATAAAATGATGGGCTCCATCTCCAGGGGGTTTCGAGCACTTAACCAATGTGATCTTGTTAATCGTCACAACACTATCTTGATGTCTCTGTTTCATAACAAGTGTAATTTTCCAGTAGAAAGTAAATTACTTGAATCTTGATTTTAAAAACTCTTCTTTTTGGATCCCCTAGCTGTTATACACATGTCTGGGCTGCCTCTCTGTATTGACAGTTTTGCCATTTATCTAGTGTGGCTTTCAAAAGTAAGACTTTATCTTTGACAAAGGAGGCAAGGATATACAATGGAAAAAAGACAACCTCTTTAACAAGTGGTGCTGGGAAAACTGGTCAACCACTTGTAAAAGAATGAAACTAGAACACTTTCTAACACCATACACAAAAATAAACTCAAAATGGATTAAAGATCTAAATGTAAGACCAGAAACTATAAAACTCCTAGAGGAGAACATAGGCAAAACACTCTCCGACATAAATCACAGCATGATCCTCTATGACCCACCTCCCAGAATATTTGAAATAAAAGCAAAACTAAACAAATGGGACCTAATGAAACGTAAAAGCTTTTGCACTACAAAGGAAACTATAAGTAAGGTGAAAAGACAGCCCTCAGATTGGAGAAAATATAGCAAATTGAAGAAACAGAACAAAGGATTAATCCTCAAAAAATATACAAGCAAACTCCTGAAGCCTCAATTCCAGAAAAATAAATGACCCAATCAAAAAAATGGGCCAAAGAACTAAACAGACATTTCTCCAAAGAAGACATACAGATGGCTAACAAACACATGAAAAGATGCTCAACATCACTCATTATTAGAGAAATGCAAATCAAAACCACAATGAGGTACCATTATACGCCAGTCAGGATGGCTGCTATCCAAAAGTCTACAAGCAATAAATGCTGGAGAGGGTGTGGAGAAAAGGGAACCCTCTTACACTGTTGGTGGGAATGCAAACTAGTACAGCCACTATGGAAAACAGTGTGGAGATTCCTTAAAAAACTGGAAATAGAACTGCCATATGACCCAGCAATCCCACTTCTGGGCATACACACTGAGGAAACCAGATCTGAAAGAGACACGTGCACCCCAATGTTCATCGCAGCACTGTTTATAATAGCCAGGACATGGAAGCAACCTAGATGCCCATCAGCAGATGAATGGATAAGGAAGCTCTGGTACATATACACCATGGAATTTTACTCAGCCGTCAAAAAGAATTCATTTGAACCAGTCCTAATGAGATGGATGAAACTGGAGCCCCTTATACAGAGTGAAGTAAGCCAGAAAGATAAAGAACATTACAGCATACTAACACATATATATGGAATTTAGAAAGATGGTAACGATAACCCTATATGCAAAACAGAAAAAGAGACACAGAAATACAGAACAGACTTTTGAACTCTGTGGGAGAAGGTGAGGGTGGGATGTTTCAAAAGAACAGCATGTATACTATCTATGGTGAAACAGATCACCAGCCCAGGTGGGATGCATGAGACAAGTGCTCGGGCCTGGTGCACTGGGAAGACCCAGAGGAATCGGGTGGAGAGGGAGGTGGGAGGGGGGATCGGGATTGGGAATAAATGTAAATCCATGGCTGATTCATATCAATGTATGACAAACCCACTGGAAAAAAAAAAATAATAATAAAAAAAAAAAAGAAGAGGAAAAAAAAAAAAGAATTAAGTGAAAAGCCACAGTTAGATTTCAAAAGTATGACAATAGTGTCACCGGAATAATCTAGTAATATGTATTGAAATAAAAAACCCAATAGGAAAAAAAAAAAAAACAAAACAAAAGTAAGACTTTATAAGGCTCAAGGTAAAAAAAAAAAAATTAAAGGTGTGAAGCTAAAGGGATGTATTAAAGGGATAGCATTAGGATGGTGGTTATGTATCGAGTTGGAATGGAAATTTCTCCTCATCTGATACAATGTGAATGTAGAACTGGAGGCAGCTCACCCAACGCCTGTCTTTTGATAAATACAGAAAATTTTGATTATGGATTTTCTGTTTCTATTATGTAGATAATTCCCTTAATTTTAAGCTATCACTTTTCAGTAATAAACAAATTGCAAGCTGTGTGTGTACTGTGCTTTGAAACTGAAGAATTAGATACTTTAATATTGTTTTTTCATAATTAGGCAAGAATAGGCACTCCCAAGATTGAAAAAGCTCACCCAATGCCAGAGTTTTTCATAGTTCTAAAAAGGATCAGTAGGAATATCTTTCTCAAAACTTAAAAATCACACAACCTCTTGTTCAAAGTTTGCCTGCGTGCCTTGTATATAGACACCAGAACTGGTGCATACTATAGTCAGAAGTTTACCCCTGACCCCAGTCCCCTCTCCCCAGCACCCAGAACTTTTGACAGGAAAAGTCCCATATCCATACCATGAAGAAGCAGTAAGCTCAGATTGCTTTTTTGCCACATCCTGGTAGTTGCAGTGTGAATCTTTTGTTAGGAAAGCTGGAAGATCACAATGGGATAACACTTTAATTTCATAATGCTTACGCAGCAAGAGAAAAATGACTGCTGCACTGGTTGAGGGCCTCTCTAACAAAGACAACCTGAATTAAATATAATAAAATGATTAGGACAGCATAAAACATGTGAACCAAACATTTTCTACCACCGAGTCCAACAGAGTCTTGCTCCTCCTCAGTATTTGTGAGTGTGATGGACAGTACCAGAGCAAGATCTCACGGTGAGATGAGGATTGAAATAGCAGGTTGTGGGGATTCAAGCTTGCATTGTCTTTTTACTGGGGAATTATTCTTTCTGTTTCTATTGTCAGGGCTTTGAAACATTTCTATTTCTCAGAGGTGTCAAGGTTGCTACGGGACATTTCAGAGTTTAGATAATGGACACTCGAAGAAGCACGCTGAGAGAAAAGATGGCTTCATGTCAAGGCAAGGCTTTGGGAATGAGCTGAAACCACTGCGTGTTTGCATATTCATGAGAGGGAGCAGGTGAGCACTAACAAATGGAAGCAGAGAGGGTGGCTGGTGAGATGGCTCAGGGGCTATGAAGCCCAGATGGTTTGCTATTAAATACAAGCTAATGGAGCGATCCTCTAAGATTCTAACAGGCACCAGGGATCCATAGGAACCTAGGGGCTAGAAGTATTCATTTCCTTCCTTCTTTATAGTATAATATTTTAGCTGGCATTATAAAGTAATCAATGCTGAATTATTAAATAGAAATAGCATTAATTTCAACATTAGGCACTCTAAGAGTAAGAAGTTGCTAAGGAATATTTAGATTTCAATAAGGTTCAGTGTCAGAATATCATCAACCGTGCAGGGTAAAGTCAGCGCGGAAACAAACAGCATTGGTTCAGGTCAGCCTCTCTGAGCCCGGGGACTGTGGGAAGCGACTCGCGCCCTTTCTGAGGCTCCATTTTCTCAGTTATAAAATGGGGGTAATGTAGTTTTCCCCTCATTTGTTATAGTATAATCTTACATAGGTAATTTAGTGTTGTAAGCAAAAGTGAATAGATAGAAATCTGTGTTAAAAAATAATCTTCTCCCAGAGATTTCTAATTTATGTCTTTTAAACAACACTTTTTTGGCATATTTGAAATATACAAATCTTGACATAGGCACACTCTAGAAGTCTACGAGTAATCATATGAAGTATTTGCCCTATTCCCATGATCTGTGTTTTTTTTCCCTCTCTTTTTTTCTATCAAGAAGCCTCAGGCCAGAACTAGGAGTCCCTGCATCCCTTTAGGGAGACTCAGTCCCTGGCAGAGAGGAAGGCTGTGGCAGGGGACATTCTTCAGGCCCCTGCTTCTTTTGTTTTAGTGTATTGCTTTTATTTATTTATGGCTGTGCTGGATCTTCATTACTGCGCACAGGCGTTCACTAGTTGCGATGCACTGGCTTCCCGTTGCGGTGGCTTCTCTCGTTGCAGAGCACAGGCTCCAGGCGCGGGCTTCATTAGTTGTGGCATGTGGGCTCAGCAATTGTGGTACATGAGTTTAGTTGCTTCCCGGCATGTGGGATCTATCCAGATCAGGAATGGAACCTGTGTCCCCTGCCCTGGCAGAGAGATTCTTAACCACTGGACCGTCAGGGAAGTCTAGCCTCTTTCTGTTGGATTCCTGCAACATGGGAAAGGTATGACTCCAAGGGTATGTGTGGAGTCAGGAGGAGCAGATGAAGCGCTAAGGTAGACCCTGGGGAATTTTAGTAGCATTGCAGAAATTTAACCAATTGCCCATTCTCTAGTATGAAAATGATGTGGATATATTATAGGGCAGAATTCAAAATTCACATAAAGGCTTTAAAGAAAATTGGCATTTGAGGTTGGGATAATGTAAAATTCATAATGCAAAATATAGAAGTATTCTTCCTTGACATTAAGGTAATGTGAGGAAACTGTAAAGCAAGTCACTTAGCTCTCTCCTCCTAAAATCAGCTGCTGCCTCACCTGCCATACAGGACTACCCTTAGTTTTGTTGGGCTTTTCTAAAACTCATCTTAAGGAAGTAAATGGTCTTTGATTACTTTTTCTGATGAAAAAGAGATGAGATTTTTGCTTCCAATTGTGCTTTTTAAAATCTAACATGTCTAGCTGAATTGTTATTGCTATCCTTTATGCTTGCTAGTTTAGTGCTTTATAATATTGCTTATTTTTTCTCATCCTCTTCCTTTTCCCTTTTTATAACCAAACTAAGAATTAACACTCTCCTGGCACTTATAGGAAATATATAATTAGCCATCTAATGCTATATTAGGCAACCGTTATTTTTATCATATATGCAAGGATTTTAGATAAGTAGATAAATTAAGGAAGAAAAATTTCTTACTTTTGAAGCTACACAATTTTAATTTGGCCCTACATTCATTTTCTCCAGTTTAAATATTTTTGAGATGGAGGAGGAAAATAAAAACCAACAAATAAGTAAGCCCCTTTGACTTGACACCTTGGATTATATTTCAACCATGTAGAGGTTTTAGCACATTTGAACCATTATGTCATTGAGTTATTTTAAAACAACTAGGGTTCTTGATTTAAATTTGTATTTAAAAAGAAAGGATTGATTTTAATTGCTGGATATAAATTATTTAATGCATGGGTTGGTGAACTTCAGCCTGTGAGCCAAAGCAGATATATGTCTTGTTTATGTACAGGCCAAAAATTAAAAATGGCTTTTACATTTTAAAGTGTTGTAAGAAGAACAACCAAACAAAGGACAATATTCTATAGAGATTGTATGTGGTCCACAAAGCCTAAAGTATTTATTATTTGGCTCTTTACAAGGAAAAGTTTGCTAACCACTGGTCTAACAGATTACACAATATATTTTCTTTTAATTCCTTTTAATGTTTTCTGTTCCTATTAATGTCCTCATCCTTTCTGGGACTCACTGCTATTTGGTTGTCCAGACTGTTCGTGGAGTATGTTTTGAGTTAATAAACACAATGCGTCATTACTCACAGAAAATCTGTGACTTCTGCTCCTTTCATGGCTTCTTACAGTAACATTTCAAACCCAATCTCTAACCTTTATGCTAACTGCAATGAATCTACACTGATCTTGAATACAGTCTTGTCTTCTGGCCATCATTAATCCAGACTGTTATTAAGCAACCATTCTCATTAGTGAGTGGTAAAGAAAAGCAGTAACACTAAAGTTTGGAATACTGGTTAGTCCTCAAAATATATACATGTATGATGAAAAGAAAATCTTTTATAGTGAGGAAGAAGGCATGAGAGAAGCTCAGGAATTAACCAGTTAAATAAAAAGCTTTTTTGCTTTGAGAAAGGAGGGAAACAAGGGCAATCCAGTGGTTTGGGAAATTGTATTGCTTTTTTCTTAAGTAGAAATGGATAGGTGAAAAACACAATCCTCTTTCTGTGTGAAAACAGAAAACCAATTCTCAATTTCTCTTCCCCTCTATCTCTGTTTTCCCGTAACTAGTGGCTATTTACCCCTCAGAGTCCAGAACATGGACTCCTGTAGACATTCTGGCTCCCAGATATCTGACTTTGATTTTTACCATTTCATGCATAATTTCTTTGTTAATGGAAGAAAGGCAAATGGTCCAGTGCCAAGGAAAAGCAGTAAACTTCAGAAAATAGATCTAAAGTAAGGTGATACTGAAACAAATAATAATACTTAAAAAAGCCAGAATAGCATTATAAACGATTATCACACACTTTCCCCACCCCACCCCCTGCCCTTGTTTGTTTTTTAAAAAAAACTTAGAATAGTTTTATGTGTGTCTACTATTAGGTAATACATTTTATTCAGGAATTGGTTAAGTTCCAGATCATTCCATTTGCAGTTCTCCTAACTGCCTAGTGATGTTCTCATTTTGACATTGATTATATGTGGAAATGAAGAAGCAATGGGTCAGACTAATAGTTTTTACATAGATGGGCAAAATTTGGTCAGGTTCCTTAAAAATTCCCTTAGACTGTGGGAATAGTACAACCAACCACAAAGCCATTCCTGGAATATTTACTCTTGTCCAGCTCCGGGGAATTCTTGGTTGTCACATGGCCTTGGAGAAATGCTTGGTCTTGTTTCCTTGCTAAGGGGCCCCTTCCCATGGTGCCGGCTGCCGCTCTGTGCTGACCTTTGATGGATGGTGACACCCACTTCCTGGCTGCCAGCTAACAACATCCTTGATTCTTCTTTGAAAGAAGCAAATCTCAGGGAGTGAATAATCAGCCAAAGGAAGTCAAGAGGAAAGGCAGAGATTGTAACAAAAGGAAAAAGTAAATTTGGTTACTTTGGGAAGAATACTGTACAGCTGCAGATTCTGATGTATTCCATTTACTGCCAGATAAATGTTCAGAGATGGGTAGTGTTAGAGAATGTATGATTAGCAAGATCAACCACTTATTTTCTTTAACACGCAATGCTACATTGCAACTGGCAATGTACTAGACTTGGAATCAAGAGATCTGGATCTGAGTCTTTGCATAGTTGTTCAAATAATAGTACATATGTCTGAAGATGTGCAGGATATTCTGTCATCTCTAAGTTTCAAACTCACCTTGAAGGCATTGATGGGAAACTGGAAATTTGGAAGAGTGGGGGAAAGGGAGAAATTGCATCGCCTCATTTGTTCCCCAACCACACAAATGAATGTGTGTATGCGCACGCGTGTGTGTGCGCGTGCACACACACACACACAGTATTTCTGGCAGCCCCTCCAGCATCATTTGCTTATGAAGGTGTTTAGAATAATGCTTGCAGCACAGAATGTGCTCAGTTGTTGTTAGCTATTATTTTTCTTATTTTATGCACAAAAATGTTCCAGCATTAGATTAATTTGGAGAGGCTGCAACCTCCCTCTGTCTTTCCCATGAGATTTATAATAAAAGTGCTAAAGAGTTTTTTTCATTAAAAAAATCCCAGTTCAACTTTAGTTATTTCAACATTCTCTAAACCTATTTGAACACCAAACTTTCCCCCTCAAACACACCAAATATTATCTTGTAGAAGTGTGGTTATACAGAAGATATTTTAGAAAATGACAACCTGGTGAGACATCTGTGGAGAACTGCCTCTTTACTTTCTATATGACCTGAATGGGCTTTTAAGCTTCAGTGATCCCCTTTTTGGTTTCTTCATGACACTGTCAGTTCCTATGGCAGACATAGTTCAGGACAACCCTCTATCATCCATTCCCTTGTATGATCCCCTCCTCATGAGTATGACCAATAGAATATGGCAAAGGTGATGGATTGTCACTCCTGGGGTTATGTTTCGTTATGAGACTTCATTTTAGCAGATTGGAGACAGAGAAAGAGACTCTCCTGCTGACCTTAAAGAAGTGGTTGCTATGATGTGGCAGGGCACTGTGAGCAGCTTAGAGGACCCAAGGACCTCAGTGATGGAGCAGCTAGGAAGCAAATTCGGCCAACAACCACATGAGCTTGGAAGAGGATGTTGAGCTTCAGAAAGAAACAGCCCATCTGACACCTACACTGTGAGACCCTAAGCAGAGGACCCAGTTATACCATACCCAAACTCCTGACCCATGGAAACTGAGATCTAATAAATATATGTCATTTTGAGCTGCTAAATTCAGAAATTCTGTAATTAGAGTAGCAATAGAAAACTACTATAGTTGCCTACCAAAATCCATCCCCCCTGTTTTCTCATTAATAACAAAGCCTAAATTTCCTTCAAAATGTCAAGCTATCCAGAAAAATACTTTACACTCCTGAATCTCTTTGCTGAAAAGGGAACAAAGGGAATATATCTAACCTAGGAGTTCCAAGTGGAAATCTGAAAAGGATTCTTGAAGGCTTGCTTTTCTGATGAAAGGGAAAAATACCCTGGTGTCTCCTCAGTTTTCTCCTTTGAATATATATCCTATGTAGGGAGCTGCGGCAGTCATATTGGGGCCAAGAGATGCATAGAGGTGACAGCCTTGACCTTGTTGAACCATTTAATCAACACTCGCTCCCGCCTACTCCCATACATCTCATTATTTGAGGAAAAGAATTTCATGTATTAGTATGTCTAAGCTACAGTTTGTTGAGATTTCTGTTATGGTTGTATAAACACATTCTTTAATGGTTGATATACTATATGATTAAAAAAAAAACACAAAAAACACAGACAAAACATCTATAATAGTGCCTGCCGGAGCAGGCCATTCTCCCTCATACACATATGCATGTGTGTGTTTGTTCTCCTGCTCCTCTGTACTTTTACCCTCTTTCAGTCCTCTCTCTCATCCTTGCTCTATCTTCATTCATTCACTCATTCCTGCAGCAAGTATTTACTGAGCACATGCTAATTTCTGGTACTGTGCTAGGTCCTGAGGATGCAAACATAAGGAAGACACATAGGCTTCCATTTTAACATTTCAGCCCTTGCCTCATTAGGATGAGAAGTTTAATGACTGATTGGCTGATTACATTTTAGTGTGATTGAGTTCCATTTGCAATCTCAATATATTTATGAATGAATGATTCTTAATCTAAATTGTCATAATGCCTTTACTCTCAGATACAAAAATTCCAGATATTAGTGGGCAGGTGATGAAGTTTTTCTTGGTGTGGGGTTGGAGGAGATATGTGCAAGCAGATGACTGACCTTGGACGACTTGTTATTAGTAATTTCTGGAGCCTTCCATGTGTTTTCTGATAGCTGTTTCTTATTCTCCACTTACCTGGCCACAGGACATTCTCTTTCTTGTCTAAAGGTACTCAAACCCGGACTCTTTCACCTCTCTTTTGGCTTCAAAATTCTCAGAAACATATCCTGATTTCAAGTAGATTTTATGTTCTTTACTACATAACAGTGTTGTTGTACTATGAACCTCTTATCTGAAAACACCACTATAGAGGTCTCTAACTTATTTCTTCTTTTGGTGATAATGACTCAAACCAGTAGTGTAACAATGGAATGCGTTCTCTTTGTTAAGATATTTCTGTGCCCTTAACTAATCATTTGCTACTTGTTTCATTTTTATGTGCTTTATTGCCCTTTATATATTGATTTGACCTATCTCAGACTACAAACTAATTGAAGAGAGAAAGTCTGATGCAATTCATGTCATGTTGTATGCTGGAAGTCAATGAATTGTGATAATGGTGGTGATAGACCTTCTCTGAAGCTCTTGGTCACTCGACTTACCATCATTTAGGGTCTAACTAAAATATGCCCAATTCTTCTTTCAAGTACCAATTACAGAATGAAGCAGAAGTAAACCCAAAAGGACGTAAACTGTGTTGGAGATTATTTTTAGTTTATGAACTTAAGCTAATTAACATTTGAATGGCCCAACCCCAATCATTTTAAAGACAAATAAGCAGGAGAGACTGAGGCATGCCATCTGGCTGCCAGGAGGCCACTGTTAATCATGGTCGGAAGAATGCACACATAGGAGTTCTGATGTTCTGTTTGCATGTCAATGGAATCAACACCAACCACTCTTTTTCACCTGCATTCAGAATCTATTGAGAAAGACACTCACCCATAGAAGTCAGGCAGTTGGAGCCGGAGAGCAAAATGTCACCCTTATCACCAAGGCTGCTGCTGGGGTACCTCATGCCTAGTCTGCCAGTGAGGCCGGCTTGCTAATAACCTCAGAGCCTCTGTCCACTCTGCTTGACTGTGGCCCCTCCTTGCTGGGGCCCACCTGAGGAACACTTACACAGCAGAGCAGGGCAGGCTGACAGATTTTGAAGGAAGAGCACACTCAGATCCTTCTCTCAATCCCACCAACAGAACATTGACTCCTCTTCCCAAGGCGGGAAGCTGAATGGGGCCACAGCTAGGGTGAAGAAAGGGAGGGCAGAGTTTGTTTTTATGGAAGATTTTTATATTTTGTTCCTCTTGGATTTTTTGCATTTATTTTGATTTTTTAAAATATTGCATTAAATATTATTTTTCTCAATTATTGAGTTTTTGAGTGCATCCTTAAATTTCTTAATTGAGGTGAGTACCTCAGTAGCCTCGTCTGAGTCCAAGCCTTGCAAGAAGATAAAAAGGTAAATGGATGGAGACCCTTCCAGATAGAAATATCAGGAGTAGGGACTGTATTCCTACCTGGTCGGATGTTTAGGAGCTTGATCAACTATACTATCAACTCTACTGTAATTGTGCAAAGATACTCATGTAGTCAGAGAAACTCTTTTTTCGTTAGTCAATATGTTGGATCTCTGTTGTTATAAAAGGAGAAGCAAAGTAAGACAGGTGTCAGAGATACTAGGTGATTATAATGTTCAGTAAAGCTACCAAATAACATTGGTTCTAATGGGCTTAAGAACCAAGTTGCTCTTTGAAACAAATACTTGATATGCCTTGCTTTTTCCTTAATTAAGATTCAGAAAATATTTGAGTGTGTATCCAAACATTATGAAAAATGTAAACACAGATTTGGACTTGCGGAATTTAATGCATGAGTGTGTCCAACTAAGTCTTCAGGCTCTGACCATCAGAGGAACGGCCTGTTCTGTGACGAGTGTGTGCCTGCCTTTGGAATTCACAACACATTCCAGGAAAATCATATCCTAGCTAGTTTGGTTGTTTACGCCAAAGAGGGCATTTTTGCACCTCATTTTTCAACTCTAGTTTGTTTATATTGAGACAAAACATTCTCACACAGGAAGACACTAGACACTGTTTCTCAGTGGAGGGAGCATTCTCTTTTCGGGGTCAGGAACTTTATGTCTGCAAAGTTAATTATCACGAGACTGTAAACCAGGCCTTCAGGCTCCATGTCTGTGTCTTTGACCTTTGCCAAGGGCACAGTGCCACCAGACATACCACAAGATATGCAAAGGATGGAGTCTAACTTGAATAGCCTTGTTAACTTGTTTTCTGGTGCTGATATGAAGAGTCTCATCATAAATCATTTTGATGCATTTGAGAGAGCTCAGTTCGAAAGGTGAAATCATCTAGTATCAAAAATATTACCTAATTAATGGCCACACCTTAAATTCTTTCATTGGGACCTGTAAACATTTAGCCTTTCACGTTTAGACAAGATCTAAGCAAGGCATTGGACCAGGTTCATCAGTTTTGTAGTCTTATAAGCTTTGACAAATCAAAAGTGTTATTTCTGATTTATAGCTTACCTTTAGGTAATATCTAATATCATGGCAATTGGATGGGTTTAATCAATTACAAAAGTGTGATGATTCAAAAGAGCTATTCTGAGTCTATAGCTTAATTCTTGGTGGCTTTCACTAACTGAAAGCTTTCACTAACTTTGTTGTTCAGTGTGGCAGCACTAGCCGTGCGTGGGCTACAGAGCACCTGAAACGTGGCTCATCAGAACTGAGAAATACTATAAGAAGAAAATACACAGGAGATTTTATAGACTTAGTTGATATTTTGATTTTGAACAGTTAAATAAAAATCTATCCTAATTTATAATACCTGTTAACTTAATATTTGTGGCCCATATTTTAGTTCTATTGGACAGTGCCATTCTTGATGTTTTGGAAGTAAACATAGTGGAGAGAGACACTCATATACTTTGTACACTTATACTTCCTTTGAAGTATTCCAGAAGCAGTATTAACATACACAAAACCCCTGTGAAGACAGTAGGAAGTACCTTTTACTAATGTTTCAAAAAAAATATAAGTTCAAAGAATGTTGTCATCATGACTATGATTCATAAATCAGAAAAAGTTTGAGTTCACGCTCCAGAGAGTAAAACATTCAGGGTCAGCTGTTTCATGTATTACTAACTCTTCTTTGTGTCCATGTTGAAAACAAAAGTCTTGGGGGAAGGATGAAGAGTGCTGTGGACTTGGGAAGGTATGCATAGGTAATAATTTTTACAAAATACCTAACGGACAGTAGGTCCTTAACAAATGTTTGCTCAATCAAGTAAAAAGGGCTTGTGAACTTAGATTAAAAGCCTCCTGTTGCCAAATTACAACTGGCTGTCCTGAGGGCCATGGCACAATATGACAATTCAACATCTCCTTGCAGTAACAGTGGTCCCCATTTTACCATGGCATGGCTAGGCTAGGTCCAATGGCAGCCACAGAGGATGGGTTCACGGGGCAAACGTCAAACATGAGGAGTCCAGGAAATAGTACTGGGGTGTGGAGTTCTGAGAGACTAGAAGAGATGAGTGATCAGAGATTGGATGACATCAAGAAAGCATCCAAAATGCATTCTGTGACAAGGATTCAAAAAGTCTGGGAAGTGAGGCTTCAAGCAGATGAGCTGCAGGTTAATGGAAGAGCCACTTGCAGAGGTCAATGTAGGTGGGACATCTTGAAGCTGACGGAAGAGTAGGTGCCATGAGCTGAACTCTGGGAGGCAAAACCTGGCTCAGCCAGGGTCCTCTGGTCCACTTCTTGCCTGAGCAGTTACTGGTTCTGGGTCATGTGCAGGTTTGAATGTCCCAGTGCCAATAGGAGCTGACATCACTCGATGGCAGATAGGATGACAGAGAAGCTGAACTTAGGTTCTGACAAACTCTCTACTGGTTCAGTTTTACCATCCAAGATGTAAGCCAGGCTGCTTTAGTTGCTCAGCTGTGGTTCTGGATTAGAGGGAGTGACCAGAAGTGAGGGGCTTTGATACTCTCATGACTCTTCTCACCGCTGATTAAGAGAGCAAAACTCTCCTTCTTCCATATTATTGGATACTCAGCACAGGCTACTAGGTGATCAAAATGCGTGGTTGCATGGCTAGTATTGTCATTCGCTCAGTCATGTCCAGCTCTTCTGAGACCCCATGGACTGTAGCCTGACAGGCTCCTCTGTCCATTGGATTTCCTAGGCAAGAATACTGGAGTGGGTTGCCATTTCCTCTTTCAGGGGATCTTCCCAACTCAGGGACTGAACCTTTGTCTCCTGCATTGGCAGGCGGGTTCTTTACCAGTGAGCCATCTGGGAAGCTCTAGATGTGTGGTTAAATACTCCTTTTTTTCTTTTTGTTCTTGGCTACTTGGAGGAACAGAAACAAAAGAAGATATTTGACTTGTTTTATCATATGCAAGGACTATCTGCTTTTACTATAAACAATTATCAAATAAGCTTAATTGAAATGATCTTGCCTCAAAATAACTGTAGGATAATAAACTTGAAAGCTATTTTATTTAACTTTGATACTGTAACATCTAGATAATATCCACCAGACAAGTGTTTTTATGGATATCATCCTGTGATCCTAAACTGGATTGAAATAATGACTTTGATGTCCTATTGATTTTTTCTTCCAGTTTTATTGAGATACAGTTGATAAACAGCACTATATAAGTTTAAGGTATGCTGTTGTTCAGTTGCTCAGTTATGTCCAATACGTTACAGTCCCACGGACTGGACTACAACCACCAGGTTTCCCTGTCCTTCACCATCTCCTGGAGCTTGCTCAAACTCATGTACATTGAGTCAGTGATGCCATGCAACCATCTCGTCCTCTATCATTCCCTTCTCCTGCCTTCAATCTTTCCCAGCATCAGAGTCTTTTCTGATGAGTAGGCTCTTCACATCAGGTGGTCAAAGTATTGGAACTTCAGCCTCAGCATCAGTCCCTCCAATGAATATTCAGGATTGATTTCCTTTAGGTTGACTTGGTTTGATCTCCTTGCAGTCCAAGAGACTCTCAAGAGTTTTCTCCAACACCACAGTTCAGAAACATCAATTCTTTGGTGCTCAGCGTTCTCTGTGGTCCAACTCTCACGTCCATACATGGCTACTGGAAAAACCATAGGTTTGACTATATGGACCTTTGTCCACAAAGTAATGTCTCTTTTTTAATATACTATCTAGTTTTGTCATAGCTTTTCCTCCAAGGAGCAAACATTTTTTAATTTCATGGCTGCAGTCACTGTCCACAGTGATTTTGGAGCCCAAAAACATAAAGTCTGACACTGTTTCCACTGTCTCCCCATCTATTTCCCATGAGGTGATGGAACCAGATGCCATGATCTTAGCTTTCTGAGTGTTGAGTTTAAAGCCAGTTTTTTCACTCTTCTCTTTCACTGTCATCAAGAGGCTTTTTAGTTCCTCTTCACTTTCTGCCATAAGGGTGGTGTCATCTGCTTATTTTAGGTTATTGATATGTCTCCCTGCAATCTTAATTCCAACTTGTGCTTCATCCGGCCTGGAATTTCACATGATGTACTCTGCATAGAAGTTAAATAAGCAGGGTGACAATATACAGCCTTGATGTACTCCTTTCCAAATTTGGAACCAGTCCTTTGTTCCATGTCCAGTTCTAATTGTTGATTCTTGATCTGCATATCGGTTTTGCAGGAGGGATGTAAGGTGGTCTGGAATTCCCATCTCTTTAAAAATTTCCCTCAGTTTGTTGTGATCCACACAAAGCCTTCTGGCATAGTCAATGAAGCAGAAGTAGATGTTTTTCTGGAATTCTCTTACTTTTTCTGTGATCCAGCGGACGTTGGCAATTTGATCTCTGGTTCCTCTGCCTTTTCTAAATAGAGTTTGAGCATCTGGAATTTCTCAGTTCATGTACTCCTAAAGCCTCGCTTGGAGAATTTTGAGCACTACTTTGCTAGCATGTGAGATGAGTACAATTGTGTAGTAGTTTGAGCATTCTTTGGCATTGATCTTCTTTGGGATTAGAATGAAAACTGACATCTTCCTGTCCTGTGGCCACTGTCGAGTTTTCCAAATTTGCTGATATATTGAGTGCAGCACTTCAACAGCATCATCTTTTAGGATTTGAAATAGCTCAGCTGAAATTCCATCACCTCCACCAGCTGTGTTCATAGTGATGCCTCCTAAGGCCCACTTGACTTCTCACTCCAAGATGTCTAGTTCTAGGTAAGTGGTCACACCATCATGGTTTTCTGGGTCATTAAGATCTTTTTTGTATAGTTCTTCTGTGTATTATTGCCACTTCTTAAACTCTTCTGCTTCTGTTAGGTCCATACCATTTTTGTCCTTTGTTGTGCTCATCTTTGCATGAAATTTTCCCTTGGTATCTCTAGTTTTCTTGAGGAGATCTCTAGTCTTTCCCATTCTATTTTTTCCCCTCTATTTCTTTGCATTGTTCACTTAGAAAAGCTTTCTTATCTCTCCTTGCTATTCTTTGGAACTCTGCATTCCGATGGGTGTATCTTTTGCCTTTTGTTTCTCTTCTTTTCTCAGCTATTTGTTAGGCATCCTTAAGACAACTATTTTGCCTTTTTTCGCGTTTCTCTTTTGGGGATCGTTTTGTTCACCACCTCCTGTATAATTTACGAACCTCTGTCCAAAGTTCTTCAGGCTATCTGAAGAACTCTGTCTATCAGATCTAATCCCTTTAATCTATTCATCACTTCCACTGTATAATCAGAAGATATTTGATTTAGGTCATACTTGAATAACCTAGTGGTTTTCCCTACTTTAAATATATGTATGGTATAATCATGATGATTTACATACATCATGATTATCACAATAAGTTTAGTAAACATCCATCATCTCATGTAGAAATAACATTAAAGAAATAAAAAAATTATCTTATAATGAGAATTCTTAGGATATACTCTTAATAAGTTTCATATATAATATATGTAATGTTAATTATATTTATCATGTTGTACATTGTATCCCTGAACTTTCCCAGTAGCCCAGTGGTAAAGAATCTGCCTGCAATGCAGCAGTCGCAGGAGATGCAGGTTTTATCTGGGTCAGGAAGATTCCCTGGAGGAGGGCACGGTAGCCCACTCCAGTATTCTTCCCTGGAGAATCCCTTGGACAGAGGAATCTGGCAGGCTACAGTCCATAGCATCACAAAGAGTCGGACACTGCTGAAGCGACTTAACACACACATACACGCACACACATGCACGCACACACTGTATCCCAAATACTTGTTTATCTTATAAATGGAAGTTTGTACCTTTGGTGCCTTACTGACTTTGACTAAATGGCAAAATTAACAGTTTAAGCAGTAGTTGTTTAAGAGATGAGATCACCTTGTTGCTCTGTGGGAACACATGGAGTCTTTATGCCCATTCTTATTGATTTGAAATCGAATTTGTGACTCCTATTAGTCTAACAACTGCTCTGGGACCATCATTAATGATTTAGTAATGGAGTTCAAATCAGAAGCACAACTTCTTATTTTCTCCAAGAATCTGAATTATACCTTCCTCCTAGATAATTTCTATGCAGACTTGGTCTTTCTTAAAAAGATGGACTTGTCCTACTTCATTACGAGAAATGTGACAAATTATAAAAATAGATACAGATCTGAGATTCTGCCACAATTTTCCTCAGTACTGGATTTATATCAAAAATGGACATCTTCAAATTTTTGGTTATGGAACATCTGAACAAGCACAAATACTTCTACAACCCATAATTGCCAGTTTGGACCATAAAAAATGTATGGCTTTTTGTGGATTAAAGACTTAGATTTCAACACTGACTCTCCCCAACCTCCACTGCAAAATCCAGCAGTCTTATAAATACAACATAAATCCACATGCACTATAATTATTGTGGTCAATTATGCTAAACCAAGCACATAGTTTTTCCTCAAACATTTTCATAAGCAAGGAAAAAATTGCCTTCACAACTCATTTTTAGAGATGGGCTAACAAGTTCGGGTCATTTGAGAGCTGACTCACTTTTTTCTTTTTGTCTCCACATTTAAGCCATGTTCATGTTTAGAGGAACCTAACTAAACTAACTTTCTATTACCTTAATTGGGACCAAATGAAAAGAGACCAAAAAACAGGTCAGGGTTTTTACATCCTGAGGACACCTTTATAATAAGTAGACCCCATGTAGTTTATGACCAGATGAAGTGAAGTGAAGTGAAGTCGCTCAGTCATGTCCGACTCTTTGCGACCCCATGGACTGTAGCCTACCGGGCTCCTCTGTCCATGGGATTTTTCAGGCAAGAGTACTGGAGTGGGTTGCCATTTCCTTCTCCAGAGGATCTTCCCAACCCAGGGATCGAACCTGGGTCTCCCACATTGTAGGCAGACGCTTTACCATCTGAGCCACAAGGGAAGCCTTATGACCAGATACCTTCTAATGTAATGTAATTTTAAAAAAATCAGCTTTGAGGAAATATAATTTACATACCATAACACTCACCTATTGTAAGTATACAATCTAAATATTTTTAGTAAATTTATACAACAGTATAAATATTACCATATTTCAGTTTTAGAACATTTCATTACTCCTAAAAGTTCCCTGTGTCCATTGACAGCTCACCTGTTTCTACTTCCAATTCCAGACAACCACTCACTTGCGTTGTCTCCATAGATTTGTTTTTTCTAGACATTTTACATAGGTAAATTATATAGTAATTATGCCTCATGTGTCTGACTTCTTTTTGGGGGACTCATATATGTTATAGCATGTATCAGTTGTACCATCCTTTAATTGTTGAATAACACGCCACATTAAAAAAAATCCGTTTACTAGTTGATGGACACTTACATTTTTGTCCAATTTTTGGCCATTCTGAATAGTGCTGCTATGAACATTCACTTATATGTATTTGAATGGACATATGTTTTCATTTCTCTTCCATGAATTCCAAAGAACTGACTCACTTTGCTCTATAGTAAGTTTGTATTTAATTTTTCAAGAAACTATCTAACATTTTCCCAGCATGTGACATGTTACATCCCCACCAACAATATATCCCCACTTGATATTTTCTGTATTTTGATTATAGATTCTAATAGATGTAGAGTGGCTTGTCACTGTGGTTTTAATCTGCATTTTCCAACAAACAATGTTTAACATCTTTCATGTGCTTAATCAACCATTTATATATCTTCTTTGGTGACATGACTTAACATTTTTGTCCATTTGTAAATTAGAGTACCTGTCTTTTTATTATTAAGATGTAAATGTTCTTTATATATGTAGGATACAGGTCCTTTATCAGACCAGTTTTATTCTGGTCTGTGGCTTGCCTTTTTATTTTCAAACTCACTTGAGACAGTGAAGACAAGAAAAGATACAAATTCTGAACCATCCAGGCATGGAAATGCTGCTTTTACCCTTCATTTTTCCCCCTAAATGGTAGCTAGCAAACAGGAACAGATAGTCATGTACATGTGGCTTTGCAGAAAACTTAGAGACCATGACCTGGACCTGGAGTGATCAACTCTTTAGCCATGATATTTGTCAGGCTGTCTAAGGAATGTCTATATGTGCTATGACATGCTTAGGAAATAGTTGAGGGGAAGGAAAATTGAGAAGAGGCAAAAAGAGGGTAGGAAAATAGAAACTGCTATGGAGAAGAGAGAACAAAGATGATCATTGGCAGAAGCACAGTATGAGGAGCCTTCCTCTGTACTGTTCACTACTGTAAGACTTAGGACCTAACAGAATGCTTATGATTTAGTTGGCATTCCCTAGTGTGTGTATCAGTCACTTAGTTGTGTCTGACTCTTTGCAGCCCTGTGGACTGTAGCCTGCCAGTCTCCTCTGTCCATGGAATTCTTTAGGCAAGAATACTGGAGTGGGTTGCCATTTTCTCCCCCAGGGGATCTTCTCAACCCAGGGATCCAACCCAGGTTTCCTGCATTGAAGACAGATTTCTTACTGTCTGAGCTCCCAGGGAATCCCTGGCGTTCCTTGTGTTTTAGAAATATGGTTTACTGAAAGAAGGCTATCCACTAATTCAAAAAATATCTTTGATTGATGTGATATCCTAGCCATGGTGTGAGGTCTTGGCCTCTGCCCTCAAGAGATACATAGAATATTTGGGAGGAGAAACATAATCAAATTATTGAAAGGAAAGCATGTTAAGTTCTGTAATAGATGAGCAAAATCCTATGAAACAGTAGAAGAAGCTACTTGTGTTGTTTCAGGGCTTGGTGAAGAGTTCATAGAGAGCATGGCACTTGAGTTGGGAAGGTTACTGAAAGCATGGTGTGAAGAGTCATTTGAGAAAGGATGAGAATGGCATAGTAGCTAGAGATATAACACATGGACAGAAAACATTGGGCACACATATGGGACTTTCAGGTCAGGCTGCTACTGCTGCTAAGTCACTTCAGTCGTGTCTGACTCTGTGCGACCCCACAGACAGCAGCCCACCAGGCTCCCCTGTCCCTGGGATTCTCCAGGCAAGAACACTGGAGTGGGTTGCTGTTTCCTTCTCCAATGCATAAAAGTGAGAAGTGAAAGTGAAGTCACTACGACTCTTAAGAGTCGTGTCCAACTCTTAGCGACCCCATGGACCAGAGCCTACCAGGCTCCTCCATCCATGGGATTTTCCAGGCAAGAGTACTGGAGTGGGGTGCCATTGCCTTCTCCGTCAGGTCAGGCTAGAGGTTTGTATTATATATAGCCTGGGGCACATGAAAAGCAATAGGGGTCCCTGTAAGTTTACCCTCTACCTTGCTAATAGAGCAATTTTCTTTAAAATGTAAGATTTATGATGTTAATACCCTTTGTAAGCCATAAAGCCACCCAACCATCACATGGTATTATGAAATATGAGCTTCCATATGTAGACACCAGCATGAAAGTCCTATTGTGGAAGCATCTGTTCACACAGGTCATTGAACTTCTATGGTGGCCTAAGCCCCACCTCCTGCTTTCCATGCCCTGGTGTAATCCCCTCCTATACCATATTATTGATCTGTGTGACCAGTGGAACACAGAGAGAGTGATAATATGTCACTTCTAAGGGTACATCATAAAACACATTGTGGTTCTGTCTTGGATGATTTGCTCTGGGAGAGCCAGTCACCATGTTGTAGGATACTTAAGTGGCCTATGGATTTCCCCAGGTAGTGAGGAATCTTAGTTGCCAGCAATCATATGAGTGATTCAGCCTGCAGCCAGACTGTCCAACCCCAGTCATGTCTTCAGATGGTTGTGGCCCCAGCTGGCCTCTTGAGTGCAACCTTATGAGAGATTCTGAGTCAGAGCCACCGATTTCTAGACCCACAGAGATTTTGAGATAGTAAATGTTTAAGTCATTACATTTTATGATAATTTTTTAGAGCAGTTGATAATAATACAGTCATCAATCATGTTAAGTCAGAGTTAGAAGAAATACTAGAGATTAAGGCAGGCACTGATAATTGGGTTCAACATTTCCATTGAAGTTTGAAGAGATTTGTGAAGTCCTCCTCCACCTGCACTGAACACACTGAAACCTCCTTGCTACTGCTGCTAAGTCACTTCAGTCGTGTCTGACTCTGCGACCCCATAGACAGCAGCCCACCAGGCTCCCGTCCCTGGGATTCTCCAGGCAAGAACGCTGGAGTGGGTTGCCATTTCCTTCTCCACTGCATGAAAGTGAAAAGTGAAAGTAAAGTCTCTCAGTCGTGTCCGACTCTTTGCGACCCCATGGACTGTAGCCCTTCAGGCTCCTCCGTCATGGGACTCTCCAGGCAAGAGTACTGGAGTGGGGTGCCATTGAAACCTCCCTACTATCCCTGATTTCAGGAGATTCGGTGCTTGGTCCAACCTTGCCTGTCTAATTAATGATAAGAACTCTATTTCCCAACCACAAGTCAGACTTTTACCACTATATTGTGCTAATATCCATGAAAATGATTTGATTTAGTTAGCCTCTTTCATTTATAAGGGATACCCACCCATTTGCTGAAGATTAGTCATTGAGTTTGTTAAGAATTATTCATCTAGGAAGAAAATATTATATGGCTAAAGGAAGTGGGAGGCAGTTTGAATGCTAATTGTGGTAGCTGAATAATGGACCCCAAAGATATGTAGGTTGTAATCCCTGGAATCTAGGAAAGTTGCCTTATGTGGCAAAAGATTTTGCAGATGGAATTAAATTCAGTTCAGTCACTCAGTCATGTCCAACTCTTTGTGACCCCATGGACTGCAGCACGCCAGGCCTCCCTGTCCATCACCAACTCCCAGAGCCTACTCAAACTCATGTCCATTGAGTTGGTGATGCCATCCAACCATCTCATCCTCTGTTGTCCATTTCTCTTCCTGCCTTCAGTCTTTTCCAGCATCAGGGTCTTTTCAAATGAGTCAGATTGTCACATCAGGTAGCCAGAGTAGTAGAGCTTCAGCTTCAGTATCAGTCCTTCCAATGAATATTCAGGACTGATTTCCTTTAGGATGGACTGGTTGGATCTCCTTGCAGTCCAAGGGACTCTCAAGAGTCTTCTCCAACACCACAGTTCAAAACCATCAATTCTTCTGTGCTCAGCTTTCTTTATAGTCCAATTCTCACATCCATACATAACTACTGGAAAAACCAAAGCTTTGACTAGACGGACCTTTGTTGGCAAAGTAATGTCTCTGCTTTTTAATATGCTGCCTAGGTTGGTCATAACTTTCCTTCCAAGGAGTAAGTGTCTTTTAATTTCATGGCTGCAATCACCATCTGCAGTAATTTTAGCCCCCCCAAAATAAAGTCAGCCACTGTTTCCACTGTTTCCCCATGTATTTGCTATGAAATAACAGGACCAGATGCCATGATCTTAATTTTCTGAATGTTGAGCTTTAAACCAACTTTTTCACTCTCCTCTTTCACTTTCATCAAGAGGCTCTTTAGTTCTTCGCTTTCTGCTATAAGGGTGGTGTCATCTGCATATGTGAGGTTATTGATATTTCTCCCGGCAATCTTGATTCCAGCTTGTGCTTCATCCAGCCCAGCGTTTTTCATGATGTGCTCTGCATAAAAGCTAAATAAGCAGGGTGACAATATACAGCCTTGAGGTACTCCTTTTCCTCTTTGGAACCAGTCTGTTGTTCCATGTCCAGTTCTAACTGTTGCTTCCTGAGCTGCATACAGATTTCTAAAGAAGCAGGTCAGGTGGTCTGGTATTCCCATCTCTTTCAGAATTTTTCACAATTTGTGGTGATCCACACAGTCAAAGGCTTTGGCATAGTCAATAAAGCAGAAATAGATGTTTTTCTGGAACTCTCTTGCTTTTTCGATGATGCAGCAGATGTTGGCAGTTTGATCTCTGGTTCCTCTGCCTTTTCTCAAACCAACTTGAACATCTAGAAGTTCACAGTTCATGTACTGTTGAAGCCTGGCTTGGAGAATTTTGAGCATTACTTTGCTAGCGTGTGAGATGAGTGCAATTGTGTGGTAGTTTGTGCATTCTTTGGCATTGCCTTTCTTTTGGGATTGGAATGAAAACTGACCTTTTCCAGTCCTGTGGCCGCTGCTGAGTTTTCCAAATTTGCTGGTGTGTTGAGTGCAGCATTTTCACAGAGTCATCTTTTAGGATTTAAAATAGCTCAACTGGAATTCTATCACCTCCATTAGCTTTTTTCATAGTGATGCTTCCTAAGGCCCTCTTGACTTCACATTCCAGGATGTCTGGCTCTAGGTGAGTGATCACACCATTGTGAGTGTCTGGGTAATGCAGATCTTTTTTGTATAGTTCTTCCGTGTATTCTTTCCACCTCTTCTTAATGTCTTCTGCTTCTATAAGGTCCTTACCACTTCTATCCTTTATTGAGCCCATCTTTCCATGAAATTAGGAATTAAATTAGGGATCTTAAACTAGGGAGATTATCCTGGATTATCCAGGTAGGACCTAAATGTGTGCCCAAGTGTTCTCTTAAGAGGGAGTCAGAAAAAAAAAAGAGGGAGTCAGAAATTGATTTGATAAAGAAGAGGAGAAGGCAATGTGATGTGAAAGACGGAGAAAAAAGATAATGTGATTCAGGGCCATGAGCTAACGGAATGAGGACAGCATCAATCCTAAAATAGATGAGGATTTTCCCCCTGAACTTCCAGAAGGAACCAGCGTTGCTGACCCTTTGACATTAACCCACTGAGGCTGATTTTATGATTCTGACCTCCAGAACTCTGAAAGAATAAACTTGCGCTGTTTTAACCCACCAAGTTTGTTATAATTTGTTGCAACTGCCATAGGAAACTAATACATTAATTTTAGCTTCATCATGTCCTGTTTCTGTCAGTTTATGTAAGACAATCTTTCTAAGACTCTGTCTTCTCATCTATAAAATGGGAACAATAAAATGCTATTTCAAAGGTTTGTTGTTAGATTGAATGAGATCATTCATACAAAACGCTCAGCATTGCGCTTGGCACCTGGAGAGTTCTTTATAAACCTGGCTATTGGTTTAATTTGGTCTAGACAAGAAAATTGCAACATTAAAAAAAATTATTGAAGTATAGTTCATTTGCAATGTTATTAATTTCTGCTGTATAGCAAAGTGACTTAAGATATATATATTCTTTTTCATGTTCTTTCCTATTATGATTTGTCACAGGATAGTGAATATAGTTCCTTGTGCCATACAGTGGGACCTTGTTGTTTATCTGTCCTATATATAATAGTTTGCCTCTGCTAATCCCAAACTTCCAATCCTTCCTTCCCTTCCTCATCTCACTTGGCAACTGCAAGTCTGGTCTCTGTATCTGTGAGTCTGTTTCTGTTTCATAGATAAGTTCGTTTGTGTCATTTTGGTTCCACATATAAGTGATATTATATGCTATTTATCTTTCTGACTTACTTCACTTAGTATGTTAATCTCTAGGTCCATCCATATTGCTGCAAATAGCATTGTTTCATTCTTTTTTATGGTCTAGTAATACTCCATTGTAAGTCACATTTTCTTTATCCATTCGTCTGTTAATGGACATTTAGGTTGCTTTCATGTCCTGGCTATTGTAAGTAGTGCTGCAGTGAACATTGGAGTGCGTTATCTTTTTGGTTTTCTCCACATACATTCCAGGAGTGAAATTGCCAAATCACATGGTAGTTTTGTTGCTTTTCAAATTATAAAAGCTGCAACATTTTTTGTCTCCCTTTGAAAATTCAAGAAGCATATTAAATAGTCTTGGAATATAGAAAGGGTTGAATATTTATTAACTATTCTATTGTTACTGGCTTCCCTGGTGACTCAAATGGTAAACAATCTGCCTGCAATACAGGAGATCTGGGTTCAATCCCTTGGTGGGAAGATCCCCTGGAGAAGGAAATGGCAACCCACTCCAGTGTTCTTGCCTGGAGAATTTCATGGACAGAGTTGCCTGGCAGGCTACAGTCCAAGGGATCACAAAGAGTTGACACAGTTGACAGACTAACTTTCACTTTCATTCTATTGTTACTATTCTATCAGGAACTCTAAAGTCTGTTTACTTCACCCTCTCCAATTGTTCTTTCTCAAGGGTGTTGACTGCAAGATGAGGAAAAAGCACATAGATGGAATGAGTGGAAAATAAATTGTGAATGAAAGATCTAACAAGGGTTTTGGAAAGGTTTCTCTGTTTATTACCTGTTTTCAGAGAACAGCACACAGAACAGGTGAAAAGTTATCCTATTTATAAAGATCTCCAGAGAGGGAGAGTCTGCAAGTTTTCTTAGTAATTTCCCTTGGTACATATGAAGACTGCTCTTGATTTTCAATGGCTGCACTGATGGCTGTACTTCTCTACAAAAATAAAACATAAAGATTGATTTTGTTTTTGAAAGCTGCTTGATAAATAATGATGCCTTAAAGAGTCTACTATTAAAGCAGCCATGCATTAGTTAGCTGGTCATGTGTCTTGTGCAGCTTCAGGACCACTGAAAGTGTAGAGCAGCCTAGATGTATGAGCCTTTCCTCTCCTTATTCTGGAATAAATTTCAAAATTTCAATGTTAAAAAAATGTGTAGTCATCATATTTACTTATATTATTCATCCCTACAACTCAGTTTTCTGGAGGTGCTTGTGTTTCAGATTTCTACTGATTTAGCCTTTGTATTCGTTTGTTTCAAGGTACTGATCACATTTGCATAGATCAAATGCTTTCTGTTTCTCTCTGAGCCTTGGTGGACTAGAATAAAATCTACATCATTCTCTTGGTAGAACTTCTTGTGCCTCATGATAAAGATGATGCTATAAAATGAAGCAAAAGAAACATTTTTAAAATAGGGTGTGATCCGGTTAGACTTTCATTAGCTATCCCTCCATTTACAGAGCAATGAACTGAGGAATAAATTGTATCATCATGACAAACAACTGACATAGTTGAGGTCAGTGATTTTCTAAAGTTCCATAAAGTCCTGGTCCTTTTAGTTGGAGATAACTGTAAAAATAAATGAATTGGGCTCACTGACTGGGCTTCTAATGCCTGACTGATGTTCACCAAAAGGGCTAAAGTTCAACTTCTCTTCTATCTCTGAACATGCCTCAATCCTGGACATTAGTCCTCAGTCGCTGAATCCCAGGTTTGCCTACTACTACTATGTTAGCAGTACCTTAGAGGAGGGAGTGCCTTTTTCCTAATTTGACCTGCTTTGGTTAGTACCTGTTGAGCTAGAAAGATGCACTACCTGGTACAAGATGAAAGGCAGTCTGAAGTTAGCAGACCAGGTAGTCATTCTCTGTAGATGCAAAACCCCGACTCCTAAATCAGTAATGGAAGCAGACAAGCTCCTAATTGAAGTGACCTTGCTTGGTCAACAGAGATAGATAGCTGAGGCAGAGTTCATCTCTACCTTAGCAGGGTTTACTGTCTCCCAGGTGCCATCTAATGGTGGCTGTTTACCAGTAACCTTAGTAGGTCTTTTGTGACAACTTTAAAGCAACAGATTATAAACAATGCAACAATTACTTTCCCCCCTGTAGATGCTCTCAGTGTAAGGTAGGCAGGGGATGAAAACAGGCACCTCCAGAAGGTGGTGTTTGACCTCCCTGCAAATAAGAGGCTCATGTCAGCCTTTTGCTTTTGTGAGGAATCAAAATTCAATATATAACCTGAAATCTCCCCAGTTTATTAAAGTCAGATCACAGGTTCCAGAAGGGAAGATGAAATTTTCATTTATCTTCACTCTACACTTAGATACTGTGTACAATTGCCTCAGCCAAAATCTTGTAGATTTTGATGCATTTTGTCTGTTTACACAGATCAACAATGCTTGGCTACTCTCAACGGTAAACACTAAATCCTGTTTACAGAGGAAGGGCAGTGTCTGTGGGAAGCATGCGCACAGTGCTCCAGGCTCCTCTTCTTTTTCCTTTTTCAGAGACTCCAGGGGAATATGGGCCTTTGCACCATTTTACCAGCAACCCTAAATCATGATTAATTTAAAGCCCTTTCTCTCCTTGGTTAGGCCTGACACAAGCAACTGCTTTTCTGTCACATTGATTTTTCTGTCCTTGCAGATTCCAAGCCAGGGTTGAGTCCTCCTAACAGGGTGAATTCTCTGACAAGGAAGTTTTGCAACCTAATTTACCGCTGTAGTCAAGCTTGTCAGTGAGTGCCAGAGGGGAACTGTCGCAATCCACTGGTTAAGTATGCATTTAATAGTGTTTATCCAAGCAAGTTTGTGATTTCTTCACTCTCTCCAACAAATATGTTATTTGTAATACCTATCTTCTGTAATCTAGGTGTTTGAAAAATGTCTCTAACGTGTGTGGGCTAGAATACATTTTGTTTTTCTGTGAGTCTATTCATTGAACAAGGGCAGTCTCTGAGGAACCATCAGAAACTGCTTGCCGTTTTTCCAAATCCTCTCTCTCTGCAGTGACCATGACTTAATCCTGAAGGAAAACAAGGTAATCTTTTCAAATAAACATTCTCAAGGATGTTTAGAGGGAACCCAATTGCTAGTATGCAGAACCCTCCCAGTGATTGAAAATAGTTACATCGAGGGAGTACAATTACAGTAAGCTGGAGTGTTTGTAAGCATTCGGTATTTTCAGATGATTAACAATAATAAGTTGAATTGCAAGAAAAGATGTGTGTGTGTGAGAGAGAGAGTTCAAAGAGTCGTCCAGGGTCTTTTTACTCAATGCTGTTGGTGGAAAATGAGGCAGAGGGAAATTAAAAGCTTTCACTAGGTAAGGAACATTGGCAATGTTTGAACCTAAGCCCGTTAGGTTTCACTGGATTAACCTGCTTCTAGTGAAAGTAAATAAGAGAAAAAACATTTGATCATTAAGTGGAAAGAGAGCACTGAAACAAACACCCTTGGTTGCAGGCAGTTTATTCGTGCAAATTCCCAGTCTCAAGGAGCTTGGCCAGCAATAGTGAAAACTTAGAGGAAAGATTGAATAAACTTAAAATTACTTGGATGATAAAATCAACTAAATCAATGCAGACAACATTTGCTGGAGTCTATCATATTACTTAGAATATGATTTTGTATTTTTATAATATTCAAAACATTTGTCAAATACCTTTCTCTTTCCCTCTTTGGTCTGTAGGCTTTCGAAAGATAGACCTCGTTTCTCATTTGGGCCTGAAGTCTCAAGATGGAATGGTCATCCTGGCACAAATGAAGGCAGAAATGATTAAAGGGAATGAATCTGGTCTTGATTTGACATTTTGATCTCCTATTGTTTATGTCCTGATATTCTCTAATTTATTTATCTTTTGTTTAAGCTCCCGTACAGTCAAAGCATCTTTTTATGTCCCCATCTATGCATGACATTAATGCATCATTACCTTGTTAAAAATCTTAAAGCAGTCTGTTTCTGTCCAGCAGAAGTGCAATATGGGTCATGTATATTATGTAAAATTTTCTAATAGCCACATTAAAAAGTAAAAAAGAAGAGTATATCTTATTTAATTCAACATATCTAGAACATTACCTTTTCAATATGTAAATATAAAATTATTAAGATGCTTTCCATTCCTTTTGCATACCAATTTTTTGGAATTGGGTATATATTTTAACTTATTAGGCATCTCAATTCAGACCTACTTTCAGGCTATAATGCTGATGATCACATTTCTAGTGATCAATGGATACACAAGGCCATTGTGGTAAGAAGAGCTCTGTAGCCATATGTAAATGTAGCGTATGTTTCTCCCTGCTTAGCAAGCAACTGTGGTTTGGAAACAACACCATCCTCAGTGGTCTCTATGAAAACATGGATTGGCCAACCATCCCAATCTGACCAGGGTTTCCTGGGACATAGGTCTTGCAATGCAATAACCAGGACAGACCTGAGTAAACCAGAAAGGCTGATCATCCCATATTTAACCCATGCTTGTCCAATCAATATATGTTATCATCCTGGCCACTGTGCTGCTTAGACTAGTGGCCACCTTTGAGGCATTAAGGCTTGAAGGCAGTGAAGTTGCTGCCTCTTGACAACAACCTATGAATTAGTGGGGATTTTTTAAAATAGAAAGCGAAGAAGACCTACTATTTTTTCTTCTTCTCTTACTCTCAGACCTTTGTGCTTGGCTTGTGTAGTGGTTATTATACTCCATTCTAAATGACTCTCCTGGTGGATTATGACTCATTAGCAATACATGAACTGTGAACTTCCAGATGTTCAAGCTGCTTTGAGAAAAGGCAGAGGAACCAGAGATCAAATTGCCAACATCCACTGGATCATTGGAAAAGCAAGAGAGTTCCAGAAAAACATATATTTCTGCTTTATTGACTATGCCAAAGCCTTTGACTGTGTGGATCACAATAAACTATGGAAAATTCTGAAGGAGATGGGAATACCAGACCACCTGACCTGCCTCTTGAGAAACCTGTATGCAGGTCAGGAAGCAACAGTTAGAACTGGACATGGAACAACAGACTGGTTCCAAATAGGAAAAGGAGTACATCAAGGCTGTATATTGTCACCCTGCTTATTTGACTTATATGCAGAGTACATCATGAGAAACGCTGGGCTGGATGAAGCACAAGCTGGAATCAAGATTGCAGGGAGAAATATCAATAACCTCACATATGCAGATGACACCACCCTTATGGCAGAAAGTGAAGAGGAACTAAAAAGCCTCTTGATGAAGGTGAAAGAGGAGAGTGAAAAAGTTGGCTTAAAGCTTAACATTCAGAAAACTAAGATCATGGCATCTGGTCCCATCACCTCATGGGAAATAGATGGGGAGACAGTGGAAACAATGTCAGACTTTATTTTCTTGGGCTCCAAAATCACTGCAGATGGTGACTGCAGCCAAGAAATTAAAAGACGCTTACTCCTTGGAAGGAAAGTTATGACCAACCTAGATAGCACATTAAAAAGCAGAGACATTACTTTGCCAACAAAGGTCCATCTGGTCAAGGCTATGGTTTTTCCAGTGGTCATGTATGGATGTGAGAGTTGGACTATAAAGAAAGCTGAGTGCCGAAGAATTGATGCTTTTGAACTGTGGTGTTGGAGAAGACTCTTGAGAGTCCCTTGGACTGCAAGGAGATCCAACCAGTCCGTCCTAAAGGAGATCAGTCCTGGGTGTTCATTGGAAGGACTGATGCTGAAGCTGAAACTCCAGTACTTTGGCCACCTCATGCGAAGAGTTGACTCCTTGGAAAAGACCTTGATGCTGGGAGGGATTGTGGGGGCAGGAGGAGAAGGGGACGGCAGAGGATGAGATGGCTGGATGGCATCACTGACTCGATGGACATGGGTTTGAGTAAACTCCAGGAGTTGGTAATGGACAGGGAGGCCTGGTGTGCTGCGATTCATGGGGTCGCAAAGAGTTGGACATGACTGAGCGAGTGAACTGAACTGAACTGATGACACCCTTCACTCAACACCGATTGACAAAAATTAGGATTTTCAAACTTGGGATGTTTCAATTTACAGCCAAGAAAGCTGGATTTGTATTTATAAATAAAAAAAAAAAAGAAAAGAAAAAGAAAACCCAACTGAGATTCTTCAGTAGCTTGTAAGTCACAGAAAACAGGGTATTTTTAAAAATTCAAGATCTAGTTTCTTTTGATGATACAACTAGGGTAAAAGGTCATGGGAGTTCAATTAATTTACTTTAAAATGTTCCTTTTAAATGATGTCCAAAGAATAAATCATCAAAGATTAATCAGGAAAGACTTAGTCTCTCCCCCTTGTTGGAATGTCTAGGGATCTGAGAGCAGCTGGTTGTGCCTCTGTTCTCTCTTCTCCTGATTCATTTTGTGTGTGACCCCAGGGAGAGGTCACCACAGGGCCCTAAATTACATGAGCCTGCACGTATAGCTGCCACTTTCTCCCTGTAACTATCCTACACTCAGGAATCTTGCTGAGCACAGCAGAGGCTTTAAAGAACTTGAGTTTTGTGCACAGGTTTGCTCTTTACAGACCCAGGGTTATTTGTATTTTTACAGTAACACAGTGATGTATCTAATGTGCCTAAGCATCTGCGGGGTACAAAGATGCTGTACAAAGTTACAGGGAATCCCATGTGGATAAATTGTAGTGCCGGTTATTAAGCAACTTGGAGTCTAAGACAGGAAATAATCCTGCAAACTTAGATCCAAAACAAAGCTCAATAGTGGAGGTTTCCAAGAAGGGATGCTGACTAGCATTTAAGAAGTACCCACTAAGAGCCAGATACTGTGCTAAGCCGTTTATGCAAACTACCTCATCAAAAAGCCTTAACTCTTTTGCAGTATTATTCTCTCCATTTTGCAGATGATGAAACTGAGGCTCAGAGACGACCCTTAACTTTTCCAATGGGGTATGGTTAGTAAGCAGTAGACCCCAAGTGCAGAATGAGATCCTTTAGACTCTAAAGTTTATTGTGTGTTTTTTTTTTCCCTGTTACTCACTCTGAGTCAAAAAAGGCAAAAAAATAAAATTTAATCCAGGCAAAAGGAAAATATATTTAAAATAGACCTTTAAGTAGAAGGGCTATATCCCTAGTGATGGGTGACAGAGTGACATGCTCTTCCAGGAATTTTGTAGGCAGGGTGGGTTCAGGGGATGTTAAACGGTACAATTTGGCTCCACATAGGCGCGCTTAGGGGAATGAAAGAAAGCAAATCTAGATAAGATGGTAAAGTCCAACTACTTTTATAATTCAGTAGAGGGTTCCAGAAAGAGAAAGTTCTTTCTGCAGATTGCCAGTTAGACTGTGAGCCCAGAGGGCAGGAAGGGCATGAACAGAGGTGACCATCTAAGAACAGGAACCAGACGTCATATTTATCTGTGACTCTCATGGTGAAGCTCAGGGCTGTGTAGCTAGTAGATTTGCAGTTTACCTCCAATGAATGACTGCAAGACAAAGAAGGGAGACTTTTCTGCCAAGTTCCTTAAGGAATGGGTCAGGGTAGGTTGTTGAACAGTGGGCAGCGGGGACAGGGACTGGCCCAGCAGAGCTAAGGGCAAGCTTGATCTTTCCTTTGTACCAGCCTCTGGATGAGTGAACTAAACATCATAGCCAGCCTTTCAACAGGTCAAATACCATCCTTTCTGTATGTAAAAATGATACGCTGGAGGGCTGAAAGTTTCAGGAGAGAACAGACAAAAGGTATAAAAGGCAAATATTTTAAAGGATTTGCAACAGGAGTTTCCATGCAATTGCAAATTGTAATCCTAAACTTGCACATAACTCTTGCAACTCTCAGGAGTTAATAATCCCATGGTTCATGCTACCAGGCCTCCAAGCCACCTTTCTTGCATACAAATCTGGTACTTTAGGTGGAGGAAGAAAGAACCCTAAATTTCTAAGTTTAAGTTGCTTATTGCTTTGTGGGTTAGGTGACAAGGTAGATAACACTAATGTGGTGACTTAACAACACAGTAGAAGTAAGTTTGTGCAAAAGCTTGGCTTCAAGGGCTTTGCAAGCTGTTAACACACAGATTAATTTCAAACAGGAAGAGGCTAAAATATGTGGCAGAACAGTTTTACAAAATTAATGCTTGGCTTTATAAGCAGATAAAAGTGAGCCCGCTTGCAGCCTGTGCAAAGAGAAGCAACCCTAAGCTGTGGGGGTGCAGGGTGACGAGAAAGGACAGAAGCTGGGAAGGCAAGATGTAGAGAGGAAGTCAAATCTTAGAGATACACCTGTTTCCGGTATGGTGAAAGCGTGGAGTTCTTTATAAGTGTGGTAGTCATGAGTGGTACTCTCACTAAACAGGAAGTTGTTGGTGACAATTGTTGCTAAGGCTTGATGATATCTTCCACGGGCTCCTATATGCCAATCACAATGCCGTGTGAAGGTGGGCTGGCCACATTTAAAGTAGCAAAGTTCAGGTGGAAAACGCCAGAGACTTTCATGACAGTGTTTTCCCGTAACTGGTAAAAACAGATGCTGAATATACTGACTCTGGATAAGTGTACACCATGTCTGTAACTCTGACATGGGGAGTTGGATGACTTTCCAAGTGTGCCATATTGAATATTTAGGGTTTAAACCTGTAGTAGTATCCTTTTAAGAAACAGCTGGATCTGGAAGAGCATCATGATATGGTCAGTAAATGGACCTTTCTGCTGAGTTACATGGGGCCAAATCTATCACATGGTTAGCTGCAGAGAAAAAAGCTATCAACTTCAACATTCAGTGAGGAAAAACATCCATTTTATGAAAGCAGAGTCTTCTACAACGAAAGTATATTACTTTGTATGTTAATACACAATGGGAGCTAATTACCATGTTTGTTCATAAAACATGGGATGCTTTCATTTCATTTAAATCAAAACATAAAACTAGTATTATGTTTTTTGAAATCCCCCCAAAAAACAATTCAGTGTGAAAAGCTAAGTGTACAAATAAGATCATGTTCAATAGTTTTTCCCTTTCCATCCTCTTATTTTCTAATGTAATCTTAGAAATGATTTCTATCTTCAAGCTGGAAACTTATGCTAAACTCGGGAACAAAACACAGCAGCTTCTCTTTCTCTCTCCCTCCCTCTCCCTCTTTCCTGGTTTCATAGCTATACACCTAAATGCATTCCCAAGCACAACAAAGCTAAACCCAAGAAGAAAGCTGATTTCTTAGAAAATTCAGGTTCTATGATCAAGATTTTGGTCTGCCACCAAAGCACACTCGTGTGAAAATGTGAGGTTTGTTTGTCTTGGCTTCTGTATAGGAAGTTTTCAGGTATTAATAAATGGTGGATTAAATTCATTATTCTTCAGTTGTGAATCTGGTAATGCTAGGTTGAGGCATTTGGTGAAGTTTTGTCCCTCTGCCATAATTACTCTGATTTGCCAAATCTTCACTAGTCCATCCTAGGCTACACTTAAGTGAAGAAATCCTGCAGTTATAATGAAAGGACCTTGGCAAAAATAAAACAAAATGAAACATTTTCCTTGTAAGCTGAGTTCCCTTTACACTCAGCTGCAATTTCATGCCTCTGAACTGTGGTTTCCAGGTAATGATTCTTCATAGAAGAACAGCAACAGTGGAAAAGGAAGACACTATCTGAAGGCCTCGTCGTGTCTTAAGTTTGGAACGGAGAGAGTTGTGGATGAACCGGCTGACATGCCTTTACTTCACAAGTGAAGAAACTCTAGTCCCAAATACTTAGGAGACTTCACCTAAGGACCTCATAAGTAGCAAATTCAGAGAACCTAGTGGAGAACCCAACTCTTTTGCTTCATAATTCAGAGTTCTGTCACTTATGTCACTATGATGCAGAAAAATAAATTAAATTTGTCATTGCAAAATAACGGAACTCTCTCGGGAAAGGGAGAGAAATTTACGATACAGCAGAAAAACTAGTGTGTCAGGCATCAGGCATCATGCTGCCAGGGAGTTTCGCTGATCACCTCTATGCCTCATGCCCACTCCCAACCTCTGCTCTTAAGTGTTCTTGCTCCTCTCTCCTCTCCAGGGGTATTTCTTATTTCTTTATATACTCATAACAGCCATATGCCCAGAAGCCTGTTTTCTCCACTAAATGCTAAATTCATTGAGAACATAATTTTTAAAAGAATTTTAGATGAATAGTGAATAAAGAAAATTATATATATAATTTTATTTTTTAGTTTCAAAACAACAAGGATAATAACACCAACCTTGTAAGATTGCTGTGAAGTCCAGATATTATGCAATAAAATATGTTAAGTGCTTCACATAGGGCACTTAACCTTGTCAAGTTACATATTAGCAGTTCAATAACATGTATTGAATGCTTACTCATTTCTTCTTTTAGAACTGTCAAAAACTGTTATAATCCACATGCTATGACTTCACTTTTAGAATCTGTTGACTAAGAAGAGATAAATGGATGGATGTGCTTTCAGATGCCTGATTTTGCAATTCTGCAATCTCCCAAGGGTCCCTAAATCCACAGGTTGGAAATCTTGTGCACTTCAGATTTTTCCAATACCTCAGTTCAGTTCAGTTCAGTCGCTCAGTCGTGTCCGACTCTTTGCGACCCCATGAATCACAGCACGTCAGGCCTCCCTGTCCATTACCAACTCAAACCCATGTCCATCAAGTCGGTGATGCCATCCAACCATCTCATCCTCTGTCGTCCCCTTCTCCTCCTGCCCCCAATCCCTCCCAGCATCAAGGTCTTTTCCAAGGAGTCAACTCTTCGCATGAGGTGGCCAAAGTACTGGAGTTTCAGCTTCAGCATCAGTCTTTCCAAAGAACACCCAGGACTGATCTCCTTTAGGATGGACTGGTTGGATCTCCTTGCAGTCCAAGGGACTCTCAAGAGTCTTCTCCAACACCACAGTTCAAAAGCATCAATTCTTCAGCACTCAGCTTTCTTCATAGTCCAACTCTCACATCCATACATGACCACTGGAAAAACCATAGTCTTGAGCAGACAGACCTTTGTTGGCAAAGTAATGTCTCTGCTTTTTAATGTGCTATCTAGGTTGGTCATAACTTTCCTTCCAAGGAGTAAGCGTCTTTTAATTTCTTGGCTGCAGTCACCATCTGCAGTGATTTTGGAGCCCAAGAAAATAAAGTCTGACATTGTTTCCACTGTCTCCCCATCTATTTCCCATGAGGTGATGGGACCAGATGCCATGATCTTAGTTTTCTGAATGTTAAGCTTTAAGCCAACTTTTTCACTCTCCTCTTTCACCTTCATCAAGAGGCTTTTTAGTTCCTCTTCACTTTCTGCCATAAGGGTGGTGTCATCTGCATATGTGAGGTTATTGATATTTCTCCCTGCAATCTTGATTCCAGCTTGTGCTTCATCCAGCCCAGCGTTTCTCATGATGTACTCTGCATATAAGTCAAATAAGCAGGGTGACAATATACAGCCTTGATGTACTCCTTTTCCTATTTGGAACCAGTCTGTTGTTCCATGTCCAGTTCTAACTGTTGCTTCCTGACCTGCATACAGGTTTCTCAAGAGGCAGGTCAAGTGGTCTGGTATTCCCATCTCCTTCAGAATTTTCCACAGTTCGTTGTGATCCACACGCTCGAAGGCTTTGGCGTCGTCAATAAAGCAAAACTAGACGTTCTTCTGGAACTCTTTCTTTTTCAATGATCCAGTGGATGTTGGCAATTTGATCTCTGGTTCCTCTGTCTTTTCTAAAACCAGCTTGAACATCTGGAAGTTCTCGGTTCACGTATTGCTGAAGCCTGGCTTGGAGAATTTTCAGCATTACCTTACTAGCATGTGAGATGAGTGCAATTGTGCAGGAGTTTGAGTATTCTTTGGGATTGTCTTTTTTAGGGATTGGAATGAAAATCGACCTTTTCCAGTCCTGTGGCCACTGCTGAGTTTTCCAAATTTGCTGGCATATTGAGTGCAGCACTTTCACAGCATCATCTTTCAGGATTTGAAATAGCTCACCTGGAATTCCATCACATCCACTAGCTTTGTTCATAGTGATACTTTTTAAGGCCCACTTGACTTCACATGCCAGGATGTCTGGTTCTAGGTGAGTGATCACACCATCGTGATTATCTGGGTCGTGAAGATCTTTTTTGTATAGTCCTTCTGTGTATTCTTGCCACCTCTTCTGAATATCTTCTGCTTCTGTTAGGTTCATACAATTTCTGTCCTTTATTGAGCCCATTTTTGCATGAAATGTTCCCTTGGGATCTGTAATTTTCTTGAAGAGATCTCTAGTCTTTCCCATTCTATTGTTTTCCTCTATTTCTTTGCATTGATCGCTGAGGAAGGCTTTCTTATCTCTCCTGGCTATTCTTTGGAACTCTGCATGAAGGGCATCATAGGGATGAATAAATGATAAATATGTAATCTAAGACACACAAAATGGGAAAGAGTTCAGTTCAGTTCAGTCGTTCAGTCATGTTCGACTCTTTGCGACCCCATGAATCACAGAACACCAGGCCTCCCTGTCCATCACCAACTCCTGGAGTTTACTCAAATTCATGTCCATTGAGTTGGTGATGCCATCCAGCCATCTCATCCTCTGTTGTCCCCTTCTCCTCCTGCCCCCAATCCCTCCCAGCTTCAGGGTCTTTTCCAAGGAGTCAGCTCTTCGCATGAGGTGGCCAAAGTATTGGAGTTTCAGCTTCAGCATCAGTCCTTCTAATGAACACTAGGGGCTAGGTTTTGTTCAACTTTTGAAGTGCTGGTTATGCAAACTGCAGTCGGACATTGTTGTGGAGAATTGGGCCCCTTCTGTTGATCAATGCCTGCTGCAAGCATTGCAGTTTCCAGTGTATCTCATCAGTTTACTGAGCATACTTCTCAGATGTAATGGTTTCCCTGGGGATTCAGGAGGCTGTAGTGGATCAGATGGGCAGCAGACCACCAAACAGTGACCATGACCTTATTTTGGGTTCAAGTTTGGCTTTGGAAAGTGCTTTGGAGCTTCTTCTTGGTCCAACCACTGAGCTGGTCATCTCTGGTATTCATATACTGTCCACTTTTTATCACACATCACAATCCAATCGAGAAATGGTTTGTTGTCATGCAGAATAAGAGAAGATGACACTTTAAATCCATGATTTTTTTGATTTGCAGTCAGCTCATGTGTGCATGCGTGCCAAGTCATGTCAGTCGTGTCCAACTCTGTGACCCTATGGACTGTAGCCCACCAGGCTCCTCTGCCCATGGGATTCTCCAGGCAAGAATACTGGAGTGGGTTGCCATGCTATCCTCCAGGGGATATTTCTGACCCAGGGGTTGAATCTGCATCTCTTATGTCTCCTGCATTGGCAGGTGGGTTCTTTACTGCTAGGGCCACCTGGGACCCATTTAAGAGCTTTTTCACTTTTCCAATTTGCTTCAAATGCCAGTGACCCCGTTGAGTTCTTTGGCAACTTCTCATGTAGTTATAAGATAATCAATTTTGATGATACACTCAATGGGTTGTTGTTAACTTCCTGCCAGCCACTGCACCCGTCATTCTCAAGGCTCTCATCTCCTTTGCAAAATTTCTTGAACCATCACTGCACTGTATGTCTCTTAGCAGTTCTTGGGCCAAATGTGTTGTTGATGTTGTGAGTTGTCTTTCCTGCTTTATGACCCATTTTGAACTCAAATAAGAAAATTGCTTGAATTTGCTTTTTGTCTAACATCATTTCCATAGGCTAAAATAAATATAAAATAGCAAGCAATAAGTCATTAGCAAAATAAACATAAAGCGAGAAGTGTGCATTAAAATGATGTATAACATAACCACATTTATTTAAGGATAGAGTCCAATGTCAAATGGCAGATTTCAACAATGCAAAAACTGTACTTTTGTGGCACCAGTCCAATATTTGTTGCCTTCAATACAGTCATTTCCCCTGTTGGCCTGATAATGTTTCTGAGTTCATCCCATTTCAATGTAACTTGGGTAAATTCTCATTAGTGTGAGCTGGCATTTTTCAAAGTGCAGGTAGCCTGTCTATAAATGAGTTATAAAATCAAGATTTCTTTAAATTAGTAGAATAGAGTAATATTAAGAGTAAAATAGAAAATATGTAACTGTACTACACAATAAGGATCATTTGCGTTTTATGAAACTTTCATTTGTGTGTTATATATGTATTATGAAACATATTTACCCATGTGCTGAGTTGGGGTGTACAATGTATTTTTCACTGTGATCATATCTCAGAAACTTTGGAAGCTGTTGTATCTGTTTGGCATCATGGTGCTTTATTTACAAATTTCCCTGGGATGGTGACATAACTCTGGCCAATGAGATGTCAAAGGAATTCTGATGGGGAAGGTTGGACATGGTTAGGGATACAAGAGGAGATTCTTCTCTCAAAAGCACAATACAGAGTCAAGCTACTGTCCTTTGTTTCAATGGATGTTATTATATCTGTACATGCTTCCTGAAACCGAGGCACCATCTGGCAAACACAAGAGAATCTCACTTGAGGTCATGTTGAACATAACAGAGTGAGAAGAGGAAGGAATATGGGTCCTAGGTTTGGTCTTAAGCCATGATATTAAACATTTCTAGAACTATCCTACTTCTAGGTTTGTTATATGAAATAATGTTGGGTTGGCCAAAAAATTTGTTTGAGCTTTCCATAATGTCTTGCAGACAAACTTGAATGAAATTTTTGGCCAACTCAATACATCCTCTTACCTTTTAAGCCACCTGAGTTAGTTTCTTGTTACAGCATAAATAACCCTGAGAGATAAAGACAGGTTATTTTAGGAAGTAAAAGTAAATCAAACACTCATGTAAAGGTCTGGTGGAAAGAAAGTCCAGAAAGGTACTCTGGGTCAGATCATGATGGATTTTGAATTCCAGGCCCAAACATTGGTACTGACTCAGTACAGGCTTATAGCTGTGAATATGGATTTAGAGTGGTCTGTCTAGGCTCAATCTTTGTTTTCTACTTGTTAGCTGAATTACCTTGGGAAAATGATTACTTTAAGCAGTAATGTTAGAAGGTTAATGTGGCATCATTGTCCAGGGTGGACTGAAAGTTGGAAGAAAATTGGTGTTAGTGAGTCTGGTCAGAAGACTGGTGTGATGGTCCAGTAATGAAGAATGAGAGCTATACTCTGGAGATAGTGAAGGAAATACATAGGAAGGGAAGGATAAAGGAACTTCTAAGAAGCTGGACCTGGTGATAGACTGCATATGGGAGATGTGGCTGAGGAAGTTGTCAAATCTCGCCATATGATTTCAGCGCTGGAAGTCTGGAGTGGGGAAGGGGTAGGGAGGTCTAGTGCGGTAAGAATAGGGAGTGGGCAGGGGAAATGACTTTCCAAGATCCTCTTTGTGAGTTTGGCACTCTATTTGGTTATAACTCCTCATCTGAAATCTTATTTTATGTACGATGTGCCAAAATTCTGAGAAGTTAAGGAGCTTCTCCTAAGCGACATAGTCAATGACAAAGCCAAAATTTAGTCCCAGGCCATTTTTACTTCAAATATCTTGAGAGCCACTCATGACCAGGACAAGAAATAGAAAAATCAGGAGGAAATGAAAAAGTTTTAGTGAGAGACAAAGTTCAAACTATAGATGCTTAATACAGATAGGGAATAGGGCTTAAATAGAGATATTTTTAGAATGATGGCTTTTTTAATTGACAATGAAATATGGAGGGAGAAAGAATAGGTAAGTACTAAGGACAGAGAAGTATGAAAAATGACTTGGAGGACAATTAGGATGGTCCAGATATAGTGAATTCCAAGGGAAAAGTGTGTAGCAAGAGATGAGGTTCCATAATGATGTTGCGTGAGAGATTAAGAGTGTTAGGGGCTGAGAAAAAGGTACAACAAGAAGTGGCTTTTTTTTTTTTTTTTTTTTTGTGGCTTTCAGACAAGAGATCCCAATAAGTTTGGCAAACATATATGCTAGATTATAAGATATATGAGTTAGTGGAGGAGGAATTGTGGACTATTAACAAAAGATCTAAATGGTAAGAAAAGATTTAACAAGAAGGGGGACATCTTTTCTTGTTTACAGTAGAAAGAAAAGAAAATAAGTTGAAGATAGCTTAGAAAATAGCTGAAGGTGTCTAGAGAAAGAGTTAAGGAGAGAGAAAAGAGGAAGGAGGAGGAGGAAGAAAATGAGATAGAGGGATGAGGGTAAGAGAAGGAAGAAAAATAAGAGTGAGTATGGAGGTAATCTGTATGTAAACTGCTTTGTAGTCCAAAAGATGTGAGTTCAAAGATGAGTAAGTAGTTATCTACAGGACAAAGGAAATTGCAGGCTATGACTTTTTCCTGCAACACCTAATGCCTTCAGGAGAAAGTGAGGAGAAAATAGGCTTTGTAATTTCCAACCAGTGACTCAGGAAAATGGTGCAAGAGTATTAGTGAAAGCAGCACTGAAGTGATGCTGGAGTTCATTTCCCAGCACAAGTTCCAAAGGGAACTTCTCAAAGAAAGAGTTCAGAGTTCTAGCCATGGCTCTGCTCTATTTAGTTGGGAGGTCTTAATTTCCCTTTTTTTTTTTTTTTTTTTAATCATAAGGACATCAGTTTCTTTTACCTATATAATGGAACATATTGGCTATGGCTCCTTATGATTTGTTATAATTTCATATATAGATAGATAGATGACAAGAAGATGACACCAATGATGATGGTGATAAAAAACAATATTAGTTATAACAACAGCATATAAAAATTATTTGTCTCCTTCTATGATGGGACAGACATATTTATAGTTTCTACCTACATTATCTCATTTAACCTCCCATCAACCCTATGGGATTTCTATATTTATATTAAGTTTACAGAAGAAACTCAGATATAGTGATTTAGTTGCCTAAATTTAACAACCAATAAGTGACAAGGCCAGAATTCAACCTAGGTAACCTGACTTCAGATAAAGAATTTTGAAAATAGCCTTCTATTTTGCCATGTATTATTACAAGATAAATTAAGTCTTACATTCTTAAAACCTGGTGTAAACAAATTTCAACACAGGATATGTTTCAAGTTTATTTATTTTTATTACTAAGGCATCTGTTTTGCAGATCCCATTGACTCTTGACTCCATGGTGTTTCCATAGTTTTGTTTGTTTTCCCACTTAGAAAACAGCACCTCCCATCTTCCTGTAGCTTCTTAAGGAAGATAAATGTCTGAAGTTGTTTGGTATTTGTTTCTGTGAGCAGCAGCATAGTTGATCTGGGAAAGATGCTTTTCCTCTAATGAGCAGCGTTGGCAGCTAATGCCTCAAACTTGTTGGCTGACCCTGAGCCGATGAGTATCAGGCAAAGATGATGAAATGGAAAGGAATCCAGATCTTCTTTGACTTACCATGGGGTTACATCCCAATAAACCTATTGTAAGTTGAAAAGCATTTAGTACAGCTAACTAACTAAAAATCTTTGCCTCACCTACCCTAAATATGCTCAGAACACTTACATTAGCCTATAGTTGGGTAAAATCATCTAACAAAAAAAGCCTATTTATAATAAAGTATTGAATTTTTCATGTAATTTGTTGAATACAGTTCTGAAAGTGAAAGTCAGAGTGGTTGTATGGTTAGGAAAGTTTAGGAATATAAGGGTTTTATTACACTCATGACCACTGACTGACTGGGAGACATAGCTCATGGCCATAGATCAGCATCAGGAGACAGTATCTACTGCATATTGCTGGGCCCAAGAAAAGATCAAAATTCACAATTCCAAGTTCAGTTTCTACTGAAGGTATATTGCTTCTGTACCATTGTGAGGTCAAGGAATTATAAGTTGAACCATCATAAAGTTGGGGACCATCTGTATAACTCTTTAAAGGCTAGAGAAAATTCTTTACTGTTTCATAAAAATGAGAATCAAACTTTGAATGGGTTTCCTCAGAGTGTCATTTTAACGACTCTGCCTGCAGTAGTCTTTGGGCTAAATTGCAAGCAAATTGTATAGGGTAGGTGATATTTCACACTAAGAGCTAGCTGCGAGCAGCAACATAGGATTCCAGACTGTTACTCAAAGTCTTAAAAGGCTGTTCCAAAGAGCCCGCAGTGCTTGGTAGGATATCAGTGCTTTCATTACTGCTGCAGTTCTAGAAGCTTATTTGTAGTATCTTCAAACTCAATTGGCTGTGTCTTGGAATTACTGGAGCTACCTGGGAATTTGATCAAAAGAAAGGTTAAAGAAGTTAAGTCAGGTGACATCCTCTGTTAGCATCTTGAAGAAAGCAGCAGGATCACAGCTTAATTACCACATTGTATTTACCTCCCTGGGGGACAGTGCTAGGGACTATGAGACAGTGACACAAGGCTTATATGGAACTGGCTATCACAGAGTTAACAGGTTATTATCCAGTGCTCTGGATTCGTGGGGTCTGTAACTCATGTAAGGTATTGTCAGAAGATTTTCTTTTCCATTTCCACATAGTCTCTCATACATAGACACAATCCCAGGTCAATGTTCTCCAGGGTGAACAATGGTGTTTTGAGACTCAAAAAATACATGTTCTCTAACCTTGTTCATGTGTTTTTAAGAGCAGCTTCAACAGAAAAAAAGAAGTTATTGATTCAGAGCTACAGGTCTAGAGGATAAATAGCCAAAGTCATGTGGAACTCAGGCAGGAAGGCAAGTGACGTGGACATCAGCCCACACAGTGGTCTCAGAGAGGGTTAGGCACCCTCTCTGTCTTCAGTGATAGGACTGCTGCCGCTGCTGCTAAGTCGCTTCAGTCGTGTCCGACTCTGTGTGACCCCATAGTCGGCAGCCCACCAGGCTCCCCCGGCCCTGGGATTCTCCAGGCAAGAACACTGGAGTGGGTTGCCATTTCCTTCTCCAATGCATGAAAGTGAAAAGAGAAAGTGAAGTCACTCAGTCGTGTCTGACTCTTAGTAACCCCATGGACTGCAGCCCACCAGACTCCTCCGTCCATGGGATTTTCCAGGCAAGAGTACTGGAGTGGGGTGCCATTGCCTTCTCCACAGTGATAGGACAATTCAGGTCTAACTGAAGGAAAGTCAATGGTAATCTCAAAGGACCTCAGTGATGTGGAAACATAGCCTGGCTTTTCCCATGGCAGTGCTGCTTCCTACTTCAATTTTTGCTTGCTCTTAAAATATGCTTGTATTTTAACATATTTACATATGTTACAAGGGGATCTTCCCAACCCAGGAATCGAACCAGGATCTCCTGCATTGCGGGATTCTTTACCCACTGAGCTATTGGTGAAGCCCAGTTAAAATATGTTTGTTCAAAATCTATTTCCACACTTTTTTTCTAAGGGTCTACTCCCCATTTTTGTCAAAAAAAAAAAAGTACTCTCTTGTTAAACTCTCAAGAGTCCCCTGGACAGCAAGAAGATGAAACCAGTCAGTTCTAAAGGAAATCAATATTCATTGGAAGGGATGATGCTGAGCTGAAGCTATAATACTTTTGCCACCTGATGCAAAGAGCTGACTCATTGGAAAAGACCCCAATACTGGGAAAGTTTGAGGGCAAGAGGAGAAGGGGGTGACAGAGGATGAGATGGTTGGATGGCATCACTGACTCAATGGACATGAGTTTGGGCAAACTCTAAGAGATAGTAAAGGACAGGGAAGCCAGACATGCTGCTGTCCATGGGGTGGCAAAGTGTCGGACATGACTTAGCAACTGAACAACAATGTTAGACAGGATGTAAACATACAAAGGACTTGATAGTAGCTCTTGAAAATCTCACTCAGAATGAGTAGGAATGCTGTAGGCTTGCTTTTTTTTGACATTTCAGTCGTTCTTCTGACTTGTCTTACATATTAGATTTTCTTAGATGTTAGTTACTTTGATACTATATGGAATTTACTTAGGAATATCATGTTTTCATACTCTGAAATTCAGGCTAAGCTTTATTTATAATGTATTAAATATTCTGAAATCAATATTGTATTTCTGCCCCTACCCTCCTCACCTCCTCCCCCACCCCCCGGCTGCCCCCGGCCAAGACTCTTCCAATAGATTGATTTGGGCCAAAAGAGTTTAAGTCATGACTGAATGCCCTTCCTCTCACCTTGCCTCCATACGTGACATGTCAGACCGTAGACCCAAGCTAGATAGACTCTAGATTGTTCCAGTCCTAAGATGGACCTTCTAAAATTTTCCAGTCTTATGTTAGCAGAAAATCTCATATAAACATATATTTGTACCACATGTTTTAACTATTTTTTTTTCTAAATCTCAATACTTTTGCTTTTCAGTATAGTTACTATTATAATTCCCCTGTGAAGACAGAGGCTTACTTTGGTTATGGATGTCTCCTTGATGTATTTTTAAAAATATTGATCACATTGTAGCACTTCTTTGTTTAAAATTCTTTATTGGTTTCCCATTACATTGGGTAAAAACCCAAATTATTTCCATGGGTCTAAAGACCTGTATGATGTGGACTCTGCCTCATTGGAGGCCAACATCCTGGTCTCTCGTTCTTCAGTCAAAGAGGCCTCTTTCTGTTTTTCCAAGCTCTATCCCTCCTTAGGGTCTTCATACCTTTTGGTCCCTCAATCTGGAATGCTCCTTTGCAAGGATGACTTCCTCTTATTTAAAGGTCACATCTTCAGCTACATCTTCCCCAACCATCCTCTTTAACTAGATTTCTTCCTCTCTTCCAGGGGCTCCATCCCCATTTTCTGTATTTCAGGAACAACTTTGTTTCCTTAAGAATACTTATAAGAGTTCATTTATCATGTTTATTGTCTGTCTTCTCTGCTTAGCCATGGGATCTATGAGGTCAGGGGCCACATGCCTGGGATATTCCTAGGGCTTAGCAAAGTACATGAAACATGGTAGATATTCAACAACTATTTGTTGAATGAATACATGAGGTTGGGTAGGATGTGATGATAAATGTATCACATATTTGTATCCTGGGTGTGGAAGAACATAAAGAGGCAAAAATTAAACAGTTGAGTTGAGTCCAGATGATAATAACCTTCAGTAGTATTCTTTTTTTTTTTTTAAATTTGGCTGTGCTGCAACTTGAGTTGCAACTTGAGGATCATTGATCTTTAGTTGCGGCATGGGGAATCTAGTTCCCTGACCAGGGATTGAACCCAGATTCCCTGCATTGGGAGCACAGAGTCTTAGCCGCTGGACCACCAGGGAAGTTCCTTCAGTAGTATTCTGTAGCAGGTCAGGAGGCTAATGTCACCTACTGTGTATTTTAGAAAGATTGATCTGGCAAAAGTACAGCCAGCTTGATTTTAGTAGAAAAATAGCCTCAGGAAGACCAGTAAAAGATGGAAGAGACTGAAACTAAAAAAAGTGTTTTAGACAAGGAGCAGTGTTGATTAAAAACTTTGATTTACTGAAGCAGGTAGGCAAGAAGGAAAAAAAATAACTTCTTTTGATGGGTATTTTATTCAGAATATAAGTTTTGGGAAGGATGTTAGGGAAAATAGAAGGAAAAAAAATATTCCTTGTTTCAATTCTCCATCATGAGGAATTACTTTCAAAGATATGACTTAATGTAGTTCAGCATCATTTCAGTACTTTTGTTCCATGGAAGATCTTCTGGTCACACCTGGGATAAAAACCTTGAGCAGTTATTTAATTTTTAAAAAAGATCCTCTAATGTCTCCCAATACAGAGTCATATTAACTGAAATGTACTGATATTTGATTTTGGAACCTTTTTTTTATGGAATGCTGTAGGGAAGGAAGGCTAGGCTGTGTTTCTTTGGGAAGGATGTTCCTGGTGGGATATAGGATTTTGAGTTGTGTTCTCCTAGGATTGAGTTGTGGCTCTTTCCTATAATAATTGGATAAATTTGGGAAAGTCATTTGACCACTCAGAACCCTATTTTCTGATCTATAAAATGGAAATGGATCATACACTAACTTACAGTAAATACTTTTAAGCTTGGAGCTACGTAACAAACTCTCATGACCAAGAATCACAAATACTCTGCAACTCCATCTTACCACACAAATCTACATATCAGCATTCTAACCTCTGTTTATCCAGAAGTTAGTGGAAGGGGATTTACAGATAGGAAGGATGGAGAGGAAGAAGATAAGAAATAGGAGAAAATATCAACTAGGCTAGTGTGACCAGGGAATGGTAGACTAGTAGTATTGGGTTTGTGAGCTGTATACTTGCCTTTGCAATTAACATCATCAGGAAATTGTTAGCACCAAATAGTAAATGATCAAATACTGTAATTTGCAAAAAAAAAAAAAAAAATTGGTGGAGGGGGGCAATTTTGTGAAGCTATAATAATTAGGGAAGGAAGGAGAGAATCTTCCTGTTATGTTACTGTTATTGACAACAATTCTATTGCTATGAGGCAATGGTTTCTGAACTTTCCTGGGTCAGGGACTTTTTGGAGTCTCTGATAAGAGGAACAGATCCTAGAAAAATTTCATGTATATGTGTGCGTGCTAAGTTGCTTCAGTTGTGTCTGATCCTGTGTGACCCTGTAGACTGTAGCCTGCGAGTATCCTCTGTCCATGGCGTTCACAGGCAGGAATACTGAGGTGGGTTGCCATACCCTCCTCCAGGTGATCTTCCCAATTTAGGATTGAACCAGCATCTCTTGCATCTCCTGCACTGGCAGGCAGGTTCTTTACCACTAGCACCACCTGGCAACCTCCTACCATGTATATATTCAACCCATTTTTGTCTACAGATCATCTGAAATCTTTTTAGAGAGGTGGTGATCCATGGATACCAGGGTGAGAGATCTGGCCATAAGGCAGAAAATGAACTTTCTTTCTATATCACCCTGTTTTCTATTTTGTTTTGTTTTCATTTAATTTTCAGTGGGATTGTTTCCTTGGGCCATAAGCAATCATGAGGGGCCTGGCATTGTTCTAGGAACTTCCTTAACTGTTAACAGCAATCCTGCAGGCTGTTGGGCTTCCCAGGTGGTGCAGTTGATGAAAAGCCCACCTCCCAATGCAGGAGACAAAAGAGATGCGGGTTTGATCCCTGGGGATCCCCTGTAGTAGGAAGTGGTAACTCACTCCAGTGTTCTTGCCAGAAAGATCCCATGGACAGAGAGCCTGGTGGGCTACAGTCCATGGAGTTGCCACGTTGGACACAACTGAGCATACACACACAGTAAGGTTTGTGGTGTTTTTTTATGAAACATTGACTAATAACCAAGTCAAGTGTTTTGAATTGTTCCTAGATGAGTCTGGGGAGCCTGATTATAGGTTCTAACAGGAGACCATCAGCTGCTTGATGCCTTTCACAACAGATTATAATGCACCCCCTGGTCAAGGCTGCCCTTTGCTGTAAGGTACACTCCTTAGTACTACCTGGGTGGGAACGAATGCACAGCACAGAGGAAGAAAGATCACTCTTAGCGTCCACATTCAGGGTACCTTACAATATGTCAGACCACTATTAAGCCCAAGGTGTGTGGGTGTGCATGTATTTTTTAAAAAATACAAAGAGTTTTGCTATTCAAGTTGAAAGAATGACCAAAAAAAAAAAAAAAAAAAGCCAAAGTTTTATTGAGATCAGAACAATTTCTCAAAGATTTGTTTTCCCAGGTCATTAGAACTTCAATTCCTGATCTAGAAAAGAGATGCATAGATCTATATTTATTCTGGTATCTCTTACAAAATAGATATTTGACTCAGATAACACTGGTAATCAATTCCCAGGAAGCAAGCTGTTTCTAGAACATCAAAAATTGCACAAATATTCTTTAAATAGGCTTCCCTGGTATCTCAGCTGGTAAAGAATCTACCTGCAATGCAGGAGACCCTGGTTTGATTCCTGGGTCTGGAAGTCTGGAGAAGGCATAGGCATACCCACTCCAGTATTCTTGGGCTTTCCTGATGGCTCAGTTGGTAAAGAATCTGCCTGCAGTGTGGGAGACCTGGGTCCAATCCCTGGGTTGGGAAGGTCCCCTGGAGAAGGGAACAGCTACCCACTCCAGTATTCTGGCCCGGAGAATTCCACAGACTGTATAGTCCATGGGGTCGCAAAGAGTCGGACATGGCTGAGTGACTTTCACTTTCATTCTTTAAATAAGCTAAGTGTATTGAAATGGTGGTTGAAATGCTAAAATTGAGGGATTCTGGGTTTATGATTAATGCTAATATTTGAAGCCATTTTACAGAAGTGCATATAATTGGAAAAGCAGGTTTGGGTAAAATCAAAGTATTTATTAGTAAAGTTCTCTGAGATACTTAGATGAAAGACATTGTAGAGGTATAAAATACCATTATTATTATCATCATCATCATTGATAGCCAGTCTAGTACTCTAATGATTTTCTTGAAGTTGCTTTGTTGGTTTTCTATGCATTAACTTTTTGGACATGATTGCAATTAAGACATTAGAAGCTAATGATTTGGGTTAACTCTGGGAATAAGAAGAAAGCAAATTAAGCAAGCATCACCAAACCAAAAAGCTCTTTAAGATGAGCAAATTTTCCATGCCTTAAGAGTACTTTCATATTTACTTCTAAAGCTACCCTTTCATATAAATTAACATCCCAGAATGGAAGTTTGGTTATATCAGAGAAAAACAGAAATTATGCTAGATCTCATAATACAAGATAACTCCAGTATTTATGGATAATATGATAGTTAAGGTTGCATTAAATTTGAATTTTAGCAAATCATGTAGAAAGAAATGACATTATCTTGTCTAAAGTCAGAAAACCCAGTGAGTCTGAAATTGGTTCTTGGGAATAGGTCCTTATGGTTAGTTAATGTGTTTTGTATCTGGGTGGTGTTCTGGAAAGCAAACTTGCTTTTTTATGCAAAGAAAAACCAGATTTCAAATATTTTCATAATTCTTTTACTGAACATTGATATTTTGCTCTACTTTCAATTTTTTTGTAGACATAGCCATTTCGAATGATGACGTATTCAGATAAAATAATAGTTTTCCTGAAAGAATGATTATACCTCCAACTAAAAAATCAGACTTGGAAAAAAGAAATAGTCAGCAATATAAAGAAGCCAATATGGCTTTTAAAGGAAAGTTTTGAGTCACTAAAAAAGAACCAGATAATTCCTATTAGTTACAAAGTGATTTTTAAAAACTATGTTAGAAGAAGCATAAAAAAACTGAAAAAAATGTTGCAAGCCATCTTTCATGAGCTTCCTTGTTATCAGGTCTTGGATGGATGATTTTACTACTCAAAAGCTGCATTACAAGTCTTGACAACTAAACTCCAGTAGAAAAAAGAAAAAGGTAAGTGGAGCATATTGATAAAATCAAATTTCAAATTAAACAATGCTTAAAGGAAAAACTCCACCTTCAATTTAAAAAATTGTTTTAAAAAGACTTTCAAACATAAGCCAAAGCATTTTCCTACTTTAGAAAATAAAGTCTGTGTAGTCAAGAGTTTCTTTGATCATTGAAATGTCCAGAAGTATCTAAGGATCATTATTTAAAAAATAAATTTTATGTTCAAGACGGTAAATCTATTGCAGCAGTGTTTTTCGAATTGGAATGTCCTAATGTATTTTTCAGTGTGTGTAAGTTCTATGAGAACTTTTAAAAATGATTTTCTGTTTTCATTTCACTGAATTAAAAATGTATATGCAGTGTACACCAGATCACCTAAAGATTTCTGTACAGACTCAGGGTTTCTATTTGTGTTACAATTGTTTCAATGTTGCAAGATCACCTAAGTAGTTAATATCTAATTCTTCATGTCCTGTGACCAGTCTCATGTCAAAACAGGAATTGTCCCAAGATAGCCATTGAGATTGTTTTTGCCAGTTGTAACAACAGAACTTTTCTTTTACAATAATGAATTACAATAGGAAAACCTTTTTATCGACTAAGACTAAGCTTTTTAACAATTCGTGATTGTTTATCTGATATTATAAAATTGGAGTCATGAAGAAACTAACAAGAGTGAACTTACTACATAAATGAACTTTATGTTTTTTTGCTATGTAGAGTGCTATGTCAAAGATGATTTAACCATAATTGGTTAGAGAGAAGCCGTGGCAGTTTCCCTTTTCACACAGAAGAGCAGACACGTGCAAATGAATAGTGCCTGAGAGGATGCAGTCAGAATACTCACCATATTCAGGCCAGGAGTAAATGTCAGGGGTGGATCTGTCTTGTCTTTGTATGGTGAGGTACTTGCTATTGTTCATTTGCTAAGTTGTGTCCGACTGTCCCTCACCATCTCCCAGAGTTTTCCCAAGTTCATATCCACTGAATCGGTGATGCCATCCAACCATCTCATCCTCTGTTGCCTTCTTCTCCTTTTGCCTTCAGTCTTTCCCAGCATCAGGATCTTTTCCATTGAGTTGGCTCTTTGCAGCAGGTGGCCAAAGTGTTGGAGCTTCAGCTTCATCATCAGTCCTTCCAATGAATATTCAGGATTGATTACCTTTAGGATTGACTGGTTTGATCTTCTTGAGGCAGCTTGTAAATGTTCAATATTAGTAAATGCAGAATAAAATATAAGAAAAATATTTTTAAGACTCAGTGAAATTTGTTTTTTTTTGCATTATTATATTTTGGGATTTACTATTGCATTTTACCAATAATGGATTGATGCTCAAAAATCTCCCTTTTGATTGTACAATACTGAAGTTTGAGAAAACTGATATAGAGGAATTCAATTTAATTTAGACTCACTGTTGAACAAACTGTCAAAATTATTTTTGAAATAAACAGCAAAGCTTGATAACAGCATCTTCCCTCCTCCCTCCCTCCCTTTCACCCATCCTTCTTCCCACCCTTTCTCCCTCCCTTCCTTCTTCTCTTTTGATCTATCTCACCCTCTCTTTTCTCTTTCCTTCTCTCCTTACCCCTTTCTCCTGAAAGTGAGAAAAGCAAGATAACACCCAGCTATTAATTCTGGATAACTGAGATATTATTTATCAAACTAAAAGAATTTCTGAAACAAATGTCATGTACATTTTCTTTTTCCTTGAGTCTTTAAGTATCAAGAATGGTTTGAGTTTCAGGACATTTGGGCCATATTTTTTCCCCTACTGATTTATTCAGATCATACTCATGTGGAGACTTAGCAAGTTGGTATGAAATTAGACCCTAATGCTGGGAAAGACTGAAGGCAGGAGGAGAAGGGAGCAACATAGAATGAGATGGTTGGATGGCATCACTGGCTCAATGGACATGAATTTGAGCAAAGTCTGGGAGAGAGCGAAGGATAGGGAAGCCTGGCATGTCGCAGTTCATGGGGTCACCAAGAATCGGACATGACTTAGCAACTGAACAACAAAAATGAAATTAGAGTTCATTACTCTTCAGAGACCCAGGTGTCCCTGGAAACAACTTCCACTGAATTCTTAATTCTTTAAAAAGAAAGTTAAAAAACTTAAATCTTTAAAAAGATTAATTCAGCTCAGTTAAATAAGTAATATTTGAGAATGTACTATATACAAAACACTACACTAAGCCCTGGAGGTAAAAAGATAAGTTGGAAATTATTTCAGCTCCCAGGGAACTTAGAATCTGGTGTGGGATGTTAATACGGAGAATGGAAAGGTAAACATTAATTTTTAAAAAATTGTTTATTTTATGTTAACCTATTGTGCTTCTTAATACTTTTTATAAAAACTTTCTGGCTTTTTTTTTTTTTTTAACTAGATTTCTGAACTTATGAAAGAGTTACTTCTACTTTACTGGTTTCACAATGTGAGAAGAGGCATCATTATTACATATGATATTCTTTGCAATATGAAAATGCCCTCAGGCTGGGATTCATGGCTAATAGTGAAAGTAAAATAAGTAAAAAGTGAAACTGTGTTGAAAGAAGGCTGAGTCCCACATGGACATATCAGCTAGTGTTGAATGACAAATGATAGCAGCGTTTGGTCCTTTTCAGTCCTGGTGGCAGGAACGAGGAGCTCAGGTAGCCATAGGTGGTATGAGCCATTAAGGAGATGTTCCTGGAATAATCTCTGTGTTAAAAATAAAAACATAAGCCCAAGCAGTACAGATTTAAGATAAAACTAAAAGTTAAACCTTAAATAGCATGGCTCTTGATTATTTTGCTTTCATTTAAAAAAGTGCTCAGTATTAATGGAAGGTGGAGTATTTAATCTACACTTAGAGCAGGACAAATAACTTAGTAAAACAGCTATTCAGAACCAGAAAACAAAACAACAGCAACAGCAAAAAACAACCATCATGCTATCATTACTTATGTAATCAGATGTGAATAAGAGCAAGAATATTTACAGGGTGGGTGGTAGAATGAAAGAGATGAGCCCAGAATGTCCTCTTTATATCTGAGTTCATCAGTTATGTCTTGGTGGGTGGTAGTATCATGGGGAAAGTCTGTGGTCAAATAAGCTTGAGGAGCATTGGGATAAATAAAGCTAAACAGACTTGTTTATTGTAGGACATTTTCGAACCTTGCTGATGTGCCCTGTAACTCTCCAGGAGGGGAAAATTTTAGAGAGAATTCCCTAAGTGCATTCAACTATGAAACACTTCTAGAAGAACTCACAGGGGAAGTGAGTCCTTGGAACATAGTTTTAGAAATGCCTATACTAGTGTAGAGCATGTGGAAAGCACTATTTTTTTTTTTTTAATTTTAAAAGAAAAGAAATGAAGCCAATTTAATTATCTCTTGGGTCCAACATGAAGTTAGGTAGGTGCTTGAGATGTGTTATCTCATTTTATCCCAATCCCTGTGATATATTGTTACTTTTCCCCTGCCATGCCCCCAACCATCCCCCAGTTTCCAATTGCAGCTTAGGAAACTGAGGATCTAAGAGGTTTACCTGGTAAACCAGTAAGATTTAGGCTGGGATTAAAATTCATAGTTTTTTAAAAGCTTGAATTTGGAAATTTTGACTTGCAACTGAAATAAGTTGAGTCATGAATTGCATCACATGATTGATTCATTGCTGAACTCAAGAAACACTACTATGTGAAGCTCTGGTGGTATGGTGATGAAGATAGAGCTCCTTCCTAAGAACTTAAAGTCTGGTGGGAAAAGCAGACCCATGAATAAATAATATCAATGCAGTATAGTAAGTGATCAAAACAGATTCATACACCTCTTTGCCTTTGTTCACAATATTTTCTCTCCACAAAGTACAGTGAGCCTGAGCCCTCAACCTGACCCTTTCACACCCATGAGGAATTGTAAGACTGAATTGGAATGCATGTTCTCTATGAAGTATTTTCTAGGTGCCCTGCTGCCTTCTTCCTTTGGAATTAATTGTTCTTTATACTGTGTTCCCATTGCATTTTGCTTTTCCTCCACCAAAACTTAGTTTTCAAAGTGTGAATTGAGATGTGTCTGATTATCTTTCCCTAGATTGACAGTATTTTGAAGAGTGATATTATCTCAGATATTCTTAGAGCCACCAGTGCCCAAAGCAGTGCTTTGCTTGAATATAGCATACCCAGAGTAAATGGTTTTGCTTGGTTGCTTGGCTGTTTTTGAAATAAAATAAATCCTATTTTAAGTTAAAATTTACCATTGTTTAAAAATCATTAGCAACGTGAACTGTAGCATCAAGAAAATTCTTAGAGACAAAAAATTGTAGAGTGTTCTTCCTGTTTTATTTTTTACTTCCCATCATTTTGTCATTAACTCATAGACTATGAGGAAACATCAGAGGAAATATGGCATGGACAATGTTGCTCATTAGGAAACCCACAAGAGCCTTCTCATGAACTATTAATAACAATCCGGTTCGATTATGAGGCAATTTTAGCAATTATGGAGAGAACATAAAGACTAGGAGGAAGTCCCTCATAGAGCCTTTAGCACCAGTCTTTTTTGAAATCTTGAGTTATAGATAAGTCCCAGGGGCATCTAAGGCAAGCCTGGGGAAAATACAATTATTTTAATTAGTAATAATTAAATTAGCAAGAGTGTAGGGATTTACTTTTGTCAAATCTTGTTCAGACTTTAGAGACTTTGCAAGAGATTTAAATATATGAAAAGGATCTTTCTTATCTGTTTGCAATCTGAAATTAGTTGGTTATTTAAAAAACAGTTGAAGTTGGGAATCATAAATGTAATATATGTGATTCTTGAACAATCAGCATAATGGAAGCCTAGTTATTTATTTATAAGTTATCAAATCTACATGGCAAGTTTAAAACATAAATACATTGCCTCATATATTTTAGCCTTTAGAAAGAGGAGGTATAAACAACTAAGTGTCTCATAGTAAGTACAGGAATAAATACATAGAAATATAGGAAGGGGAAAGGTTTGTCAAACCTGTAACCATTTTGGTTTTACTTCAGCCATATTTTAACTCTAGATATTCCCTGAGAAAATTATTTAAGGCAGGAGTCAGCCCATTTTTTTCTACAAAGAACCAGATAGTAGATAAAGGTTTTGCAGGCTCCCACAGTCTTTACAACAACTATTTAACTCTGCCATTGCAGGGGGATAAAACAGCCACGGATTACACATAAATGAATGGGCCTGTGTCCAATGAAACAGTATTTACAAAAGTAGCCAGTGGGCTTGATTTGAAGCATTGCCACTGCTGCACATCAAGGTTATCTGTGGAAAGTGACTGAATCTCTGAGTAGCCATCTCTAGCTTTGCAGGCCCGGAACAGGAAGAGCAGTCCCCTTCTTCGGAGAAATGCTCACCCCACATTCCCACTGCGATGATGTCAGAGTTTGTGCTTGCACATTCCCCTTTGACTGAGGGTCGTCTTTGACTGATGCAACTCTTCCTTTCATTGAATGGATACATTTGTCATTGGCCCATGCTAACGTGAGTTGTCCTTCTGTGTCTCGGTCCTGGGAGGGTCTTGCCAGTACAAATGAGTAGTCACCGCCCTGCTGAAAAATGAGGCTAGCAGGGAAGAGGGGCAGCTGCCACCCCTTTGGCTTCACTGGTGCCCCAAGCTGAAGACCCCATGTCTTCCTCAGCTGAGGCCTTCCTGAGCTTGCACAGCTGGGGGAAGCTGAGATTCTCCCAAATGGACATGATTGTCGATGAGCAGTCATCTTCCCCTCCTTATAAAGTCCCCCCGAAGTGGGATCTCTTCCCACTAATGCCACTCTGGGGGAGATATTTGGCACGCTCGCCCTCGATCCAGCCCACAGGTTGTAAACTTGATCACTTCTCCACGCTGTGCTGGAATTTACTCCCACTTGGCCGTTCTCCAAGTGTTGTAAACATCCTAATCCCTCCGGGAAGCTTTTGTAAAAATGTTTTCTTTCTCAAAGTAGTCATTGGTCCACTTTCACAATCCTGAGTAGCATGGTCTTTGGGGAAACTTTAGCAGAAATGAGCAGGAGACACCCAGATGGGCCTGTTTCTTCTTGTCACTTGAAACATTGTCCACTCGCACCCACTGTGAGAGCCCTCCTCATGTTCTCGTGGCTGGTGGATTTTCTGGTTAACATGAAGCTTTGAATGATCTGAATCCCTCCATGATTTCGGGGGATTGTTTGGACTGTGTTATGGTGACAGGGTGGGCCCCCAAAGAGGATCTTCTTGGTCAGCATTCACCGTTTCCTAAAGGCACACAGCTCAGCATTGTGCCTGTTTACTGAAACAGCCCTGTGGTTTGTTAAACTGCAGTGAAGTTGATGTTGACTCTTTTCCTGGGCACTCCCACTAAAAACACAAACTGGGCTGATGGCTCAGAAAACAGTGACTCATGTGCATCCAACATGAAGGAAACTAAAGGCAAGTCAAAATGAAAGCAGGAAAGAGCTCTAATTATTTGTAAGTCCTACTGTATGATTATTAAACTTGTTCCCATTAATGAGATCTGTCAGTCCTGATTGAATTTGTGGTTTTATAAAAAAGGGATTATATATCTGCCTCATTGAAGCTGAATACGAATTGTGCCATATAATAACAAATGATGATTCATGAGGGAATTTCAAAGTATGAATACTAAGATAGGTGGTTTTCTTTGATCACTATAACAAACTCTCAGGCAGGTATTATCCCCATTTTATGACAAGAAAAACTGAGGCTTAGAGAGGTCAGATAACAAGCCCTTGGTCAAACCAGCAACAAATGATGGAGTCAGGACCAAAATCTGTGGAAGTACCACACATAGCACTAAATACCTGAAGGAAACTGAAGAATCATGAATTTACTGACTTTTTTAGTGGGGGCCAGGTTTTTGTTTTCTTGGACTAATGGAATTTGTACCCTTGTTGAATACATTTGCAAATATATAATGCACAATTTCTCTGAGAACCCTAAATTAATGTTTTATCCTCCAAAATAGTGGATCTCAGTCAGGGGAAATTATTTTGAGTCCCCATCCCCTTACCCACGAATATATGGAAATGCCTGGAGACATTTTTGGTCCTCACAACTGGGTGGGAGCTGCTATTGGCATCAATACAGAGGCCGCGGTTGCTGCTAAAATCCCACAGTGTACAAGATAGTCCTTCTCTCAACAAAGAATTAACCTTCCAAAATGTTAATAGTGCCAGGTTTATGAAACTCTATTTTAGGGTGCTCTGGAAATTAATAGATTCTTGGAAAGATCAAGAACTTGGATAAGTAGAGCTAAACAGCTCATATCCATGGAGAATTCTATCTCTAGCAGTTTTCACATATCAGCCCCTTTAGCACGTCTCCAGCAAGACTGGTCTGTGATGTCACTGAATATTATAAAAAAGCCAAACTGATATAAAATGGAGCTCCAGTGTTTCAGAGAAGATAACTTTGGCAGCCATGTTCCTTGTTTCTTGTTCTTTGGCAGCCATGTTTTTAAATCTTTTTTCATTCTTATGCTGAACATTTTTTCCAAAAAATGGCAATGTCTGCAACTATGCCTCTTCTTTTGAAATACAGCATATGCTTGTTTAAACGCTCCATGTAGCCAGAGTTCCAAACATGGGGCTTTTCACATTTGTTTCTCATCATTTTTGACAATTAGCCTCCCTTATTTCAATAAACACCTCACTCTTAAAGAGTAGTTCTTGAGTACCATTTATCTTTTCCTGGGTGGAGTTAAGATTTCCCATGAACAATTATGTCACATTTTTCTTTGCAAAATGTTTTTCCAAGTGTTTAACTCTGTGGGCAAACCTACAGGGTAGACAAAAAAGGATATTTTGAGAATTGAAAGTCTTCTCTAAGCTCCTGATGCTAATCCTTTAGTTTCCACATTAAAGAAACCCCCCTCTCCCTGCCTCTGAAAGAAGACAGGACTTAACATTAGGGATATAGTTTTACTTCAATACAGGCAAATAACATTCTTGTTGGCAACTATCCAGGAAATTTTAACCTAACATATATGTCTCTTGAGTTCAATAATCTTTTACTATATCAACTTTGGAATTTGAAGAAAAACTAATAGAAAGTTAAAATAATTATTATAAACCTGTTACAAACACATGAATACTGATTGATACACTGTTACTTTTATGGGACCAATCAATTTAATTAAATAACATCATTTCTAAGTCCTGAAAAAGTTTGAAAATGGCTGATTATTGAGTTTTAAAATTGGGTTCTAAAAGTCATATCTAGGATTACTCTTAGATTATGAAAAAAAATTTTGAAGGGCACTTCTACATTGGTGTTTGAGAGACTGTTTTTAAGGCAGAAGGAGACTGGCTTCCAAGAGACATTTAAAGTGCCAAAGACCTGCATAGAGAAGATGAAACCATAGTCTCCCCACTTCATCTTAACTTCATCAAAAGCAGACAAAACCATGAAATTAAGTTTTCCTCCTTCCTAGTTCTTAGTCGTGTCCGACTCTTTGTGACTCCAAGGACTATAGCCCACCAGGCTTCTCCATCCATGGGGTTTTCCAGGCAAGAATACTGGAGTGGGTTGCCCTTTCCTTCTCCAGGGGATCTTCCCCACCCAGGGATTGAACCCAGGTCTCTTGCATTGAAGGCAGGCGCTTTACCATCTGAGCCACAAGGGAAGTCCCTCCGAGTTCTTTACTGTCACATATTAGAGTCATCGTTTGTGTCTATATTCCTTTTTAAGAGGAAAAAAATCCAAAATTAAAAAAATAAATTGGAATTGATCTCATTATGAATGGGCATACAGAGCCATACTAGGGAAGTATTGCCCCCAGATTTGGCCGTGATAGTATCAGATGAAGGAAATGCCCTTAAGCTTATAAACATAGAACAGTGGTTTAGACTGAGCAGTAATTGTTTTTTGCCCTGTCTGTGACAGCTGAGGTACAGAGTTCCTGCATTTGTGTTGTTTTCCTTGCTAAACCAAAACTGTGTGTGTGTGTGGGTGTGTGTGTCTATAAAATGCATAATCAATTACGTGGCATATAGACGTATAGGCAAACTCAGACAACAGGTATAATATGTACCAGAGTTGGACATACCACTTATTGTCCAAGGAATTTCCCAATTGGAAACTTAAGTTTCTCAGTCTGCCTTGTAAAGCTTCTTCCTCCTCTTCTTCCCCATCTTCCCCTCCATTTCCTCCTCCTCCTCTTTGCTTGACCGCAATCAAAATGAGAAGATTTAAGAATAGTCGTTTACCTCCATCAGAGTGTGAATTTTACAAAGAACTGTTTTATAGTCTGGATTTCTTGGTTTGTGATTTTATTGGCTTGCCTAACAGGCTGCTTCTCCCTGGAGAAATTAAGTCTTCAGACTTCTGGTTGGCGAAGTCTTTGAGTCCCTCTGCTGTGCTCCCCTTGGGGGATGGAAGTGTCTCAGGTTGGTCTACAGTGACTTTGCTCAGTAAGCAGTGTGCCACTGTTCCATGGGAAAATGCCAATTGGCAGTCAGGCATGAGTGGTCTGGACAATTAGCAGGCTTCTGTTCAGTTGTTGGTCTTATTGACTACAGAGTAAGCATGTCACTTAGATGAGAGAGGAATTTGGGCATGTGAAGGAACTGGCCAGGATCCAGTGGCAAAGGACCGGTCCTACCCCAATCTCCATAAGCCCTCCAAATATACCAAATACATAAGACTCTGAATCAAAACAACAGAGAGCTTGCTATGCATGCAAATTCAAGACAAGAACGGTAGTACTTCTATTCCAAATAGATTTTGTCTGTAAGCCCCCTTTGATGTAGGAATGCTAAAACTGTCCATGTCAATAACTTAGGAGGGACTATTCCTAGATTTTAAAAAGTGAGTTATGGTTGGTGTTAAGCTCACTCACTGATATTTCTGTAGCAATGTTGAGCCTCCTTGGATTATACAGCTCTTGAGCAAAAAAGTTTACAAAAGTTTCTGGGATTATAAGGAGTTGAGAAAACACTGACTAGAGCATCTTGGATAACCAGAAGAGACACTTAGGATTAAACTAGATTATTAACAGACAGTTGGGAAACATCTAGAAAAAGAAGCCGTGATAGCTCAGAAATTCCACAGGTTCACTGAAAACAAATCGTACGAAAGAAACACCATTTCCTATTTAAATCAGCTTTGTTGAGTGGTAAATAAGAAAAATATTATAGGTACAGTGTTTCATTTTAGTAGGACATTTGATAGAGTCTCAGTTGAGGAGATTGCTTTGTAATGAAACAATCATTGGATTTAGAGTCAGAAAACTGACCTGACCCCCACTTATCAGTTCCATGAACTTTCACAAGTATGTGGCTGTTCTGAAGCTAGATTTTTTCATCTCTTAAATTGATGTATTTACTTATGTATTTTCAATCTCATTCCAAAATTACTGAATGCTTGAGAGCAAGGTTAATAACTGTGGCCTGGATGAAACTCTACTTAGACGATGAACTCACAGTGAGATAAAGAACTAGACTCATCAGTTATACCTCCATTAAAAAATTTTTTTTGTAAATCATTAGGAAAGAGAACTAGGTTCAAAGGCTATTGGTCAGTGGATCAATACTGGCTTTATATAAGGATCTTATTGAGGGTCCCACACAACTCTAACTTTTGTCTTGTTCAATGTGTTATTGAAACATTTTGTAGAAATATAGAATTGATTATTAAAGTATACATAAATATGGGAGGATAGCTTCCAATTATTGAAACAAATTATCAAAGTATTTTATACCTGCCAAAATGAGCTAAAACATAATGCCAGGTTTATTACACATAGACATGTTATAAATAGGTATATTTTTAAATTATAAAATGTCAGTAACATTATTATAAGATGGGAATTGACTACATAGGAAATCAAGAATAAAAGCACTAAGGAATTAAATTGAAAATAAGACAAACAGCAGAAAAATTCAGATGATTTCCTCCACTTGTGCAAAAATTTCACCTTATATCAATTAAACAAACATTCACTGAATTTTCCCAGTCCCTGCCTTTGTGAAACTCATACTGAGCTAGGATTTGATACTATGATTTGATCCATGTTGTGATAAAGGTATGTAAAAGGGACTGTTGGAGCTGAGAAAGTGACATAGGTGACATTTTACATGTGTGCATATATATGTTTAGGTATGAGTGTACATGTATGGGTCAGGGGAAGCTCAGCAGGTTGTGCTGAGTTGGGTTCTGAGGAATTGGAGTTATCTAGTTGGACAACATGGGGAAGAGATCATGGCATGGAATTGCATGGCATGGTTTAGGAGTATTAAAAGTTTTATATGACCAAAGCTTGGATTTGTGTATGAGCCAAGTTATGAATGGCTTTTTTTTCAGTCATATATATATTCTTTTTCATATTCTTTTCTGGTATGATTTATTATAGGATATTGAGTATAATTCCCTATGCTAGACAATAAGACTTTGTTATTTACTTTATATATAGAAGTTGTATCTGTTAATCCCAAACTCCTAATTTATCCCTTCTCCATCCTCTCTTCCCTTTGTTAACTGTAAATTTATTTTCTGTGCCTGTGAGTCTGTTTCTGTTTGTAAATAAGTTCATTTGCATCATATTTTAGATCCCATATATATATGTTATCCTATGGCATTTGTCTTTTTCTGTCTGACTTCCCTTAGTATGATAATCTCTAGGTTCATCCATGTTGCTGTAAATGGCATTATTTTATTCTTTTTTATGGCTGAGTAGTATTCCATTGTGTACATATACACATCTTCTTTTTCCATTCATTCATCATGGACATTTAGGTTGTTTCCATGGTTTGGCTGTTGTAAATAGTGCCGTAATGAGCATTGGTGTGCATGTGTCTTTTCAAATTATGATTTTCTCTAGATATATGCCCAGGAGTGAGATTGTTGGATCATATGGCAACTCTATTTTTAGTTTTTTAAGGAACCTCCACACTGTTTTTCAGAGTGGATGTACCAGTTTACATTTTAATATACTAAATTATTTGAACTTAATCTTACAGGTGATGGGGAAAGCCTCACTGGTTGGTGATCACTTGGTGGCATCACTGCATTTGTGTTTAAGAAAACAGCTTTAAGGACTCAGTGCTGCATGGACAAGTCAGAAGAAGCTGGAAGCAGGGAAATATTTTAAGCAGTAGGTTAATTAGGAGCTTTTGGTTGCAAAGGATAGAAATCTAAATTGATCTAATTTGAGCAAAATAGAAAGTTGATTGGATCCTATAACCAAGTGTAGATATAAAAGAGGCTTTAAAAATGACTGTAAGAATCACTGACCTGAGCGTCATTTGGATTTTCTTTTTCTATCTCTTATCTTTAGTTCTTCCTATGTCAGCTTCCTTTGTTCATGTGAAATTCTTTATTAGGCTTGATTTGTGACTACAAGCAGCTCTCTCTTCAGGGAGTTTCAATAATCTTGTATAAAGGCAAAGTTGGCTAGGTGGGTCATATGCTCATCTATGGACAAATCACTAAGGCATGTGATGGGATATTTTGACAGGCTTGGAGCTTACCTGCCTTTCTAATGCCTACTTCTTATTGAAAACAGAACCCTGAGTTTGTTTTGGGGTGTAGTGTGTCCAGCACTGTGCAATTTATCATGATTAGTTTAAGCCAAGCATTACAATTTTATTCTACTTTTTCTTCAACTTTTATGTTTGCATGTGTGTATTTTACAACTGAAGATATCCTTGAAACCTACTTCATTCCAATGAGATTTCAAGGAAAGTATGCTGCATAAGTTTCTGAAAATCCATTTACTTTCTTAATAAAAATGATTGAAATTAACTGGGGTCCTCTTCCCTCCTCCTGCTTTTTTTTTTTTCTTGACTTTAGAACACGTATATAATTTGAGTTGCAGGAGCCAACTGATGACCATGAGTTAACATGCATGTGGGAAATGCCAAGAGAACTACAAAGGCATAGACCCAAGTTTTTTGAGCCATTAAAACTAATGTGAGCAACTTCCTACCTCCAGCATTATTATTAGGTCAGAAAAACAAATCCTTGTTTGCTTAAGCTACTGTTAAACAGTTTTAATTACTTGCAACCAATTACCTTTTAAGTGTTATAGTACTTTTAGTCAAATACTTTGGCCATGGAGTAAGGTCAAGCAAGAAATTGACAGCTGCTATTCAGAACACACGTCTAATAGGATGAGGGAGGGGAACCAGTTCCCCTGAACACAAGAGTCTGGGAAGGATAGAAAGTGTCTCTGTAGGAATCATTTTAAGTGTGGCAGAAAGAATGAATGACAGGGTGGGCATGTCTCAAATATTCAAAGACATATGTGTGGAAGAGGAATTAGACTGATCTATAATCATGGTGTCATTTTTATCTCAGAGTAAGGCAGAAACATAAGGAGACCCTAAAATGTTGAGGTAGGATGTTTATAACTGAATAACCGCCAGGGAGAAACATTTAGAGGTGAGTTTATCCTTAATTCTGTGGGATGTGGAACTGTGTTCTCTCGGGTATAGTGAAGGGAGCTTATAGCCTATATTTTATCACTGCCTTTTTGTTGCTTAGTGGCCCAGTCATGTCTGACTCTTTTGTGACTCCATGGACTGTAGCCCACCCGTCTCCTCGGTCCACGGGATTTCCCAGGCAAGAATATTGGAGTGGGTTGCCATTTCCTTCTCTAGGAGATCTTTCCAACACAGGGACCAAACCCGTGTCTCTCCATCTCCTACATTGCAGGCAGATTCTTTATCACTGAGCCACCAATGCCGCCTCCATATAATGCTGTCTGCTTGTGTGCAAAGACTGTTGTTGTTCAGTTGCTAAGTTGTGCCCAACTCTTTGTGACCCCACGGATTGCAACACATACACGGATGGAGGGTGCTTGTTTGGTGGCCACGCTAAAGAGGAAGAAACTTATTCAAATTCTTTGCCACCTTTGACTATCTGATCTTCCAGATAAAAAAGTTTTAGAAAATGTAGAGAAGAAACCTGATGTTTCCCAGATCTTTCAACTTGTTTTCCATCTTTGGAAATGGCACATATTTGTGGTTGAGTCTCGGCTCAGGAACTAGGTGATCTGAGTTCAAATTTGACTTCACTTACTTATTTTGTGACCCTGGGCCAATTATTTAACATTGTGTATCTGAGTCTTCTCATAAGTAAAGGAGAAATAATAACAACAACAAGAATGCCTATTTATATAAAAGGGCTGTTGTGAGGATTAAATAAGTTAATTCATGCAAAGTACTAAAAATAACATTAACTCACTGATACTTTTCTTTCATTGACTTTTTCTATGTTTTATATAAAATAATTCATAGTTTAAAATAAAATTGGAAAATATTATTTCATATCTAGTATGTTTCAGACATTATTCAACCATATACAGAATATTAACCTTGCCCACCAAGAGCTCATAGTCTATTTGTGAAGGTGAAGTACAAAAGTCACAAGAAATAAGAACACATACAATTAGAAAGAGGAACATGTGCAACAGTGCAAGTAATGTCACATGGTGGTAACATTGTAAGGCAAATTATTGGTGTGTGGGCTTTTTATGTTTTCTGAATAAATTTGTGAAAAAACATTGGTAAAATTTAAGTGCTTATTTGATATCCCATTATAATTGATGCTGGGAGATGACTTAAAAGAAAAACCAAATGTGAAAGGTAAAATAGACAGAGATTAAGTTAGACCTAACATCTCCTAAAGTATGAAAAATTACAGATTATGTGGGTCATTAATAAATAAGTAAAACATCAAGCAGCCTTCCAGCATTTGTGAAGAATTACTCTTGGAAACAGATAGGCTGGAAATATGGTCTGAGTTTATGAGAAGTTTATGTATATATCTGATCCCAGGCCAGGAACAGATTCCAAGCATGTCCACAGAGTTGGTTGCATATGTGAGTGTCCTGGGAAGCCCAGCCATAATTCTATTTCCCTGAGTTGTTCAGTTTCTGACTGAAATGTTCTTGGAAACGTAAATATGCTGAACACTGTAGAAATCAGAATGATTTATACGATTATTTTTCTGTAGAGTCGTGTTTTAATCTTTGTAGCAAATAGGGTTAGTATTCCTCAAGATTTATTCACTCAATTCTGATTAAAGTTCTAATAGTGTTAAGAATCATTTAACTTTCTTCTAAGGCATTTTAATAGCTTTCACACTACTCCAAATCACAGTTTACTGTGCTTTTGCAAAAGGAAACAGAAAAATAAATGGAAAGAGCCAGGCATGAAGTGAGTTAAACTGGAGAGTCCAGCCCCTAAATTCCAAGTATTTTAATGGATATTCTTGTTTTTCTCTGTGTTTTTAGGAAAAACTTGCTATCTTGAAATCTGAAATCACGTTAGTTTGTAAAGGCTATTCTGTTAGAACTGGAGGTTCAAAAAGTCTTGGGTGAGAGGAAGCTTTTGAAATTCCACCTGCACAGAAATGTGTTCCACAGCCTGGCTGACAGTTGCTCAGCTAGTCTCTAGCTGAGTCTTTCCCGTAACAAGTACCTTATTTCTATACAAGTCCATTCTACTGTTGAATATCTGGTATCAAGTCTTCTATGTACAATCCAAATGTCATTTGCCTTTTCAGTCTCTGAATATTTGTAAGGTTATATTTCTATTAAAACCCAAATTATGATGACTTTGAGTATCTATGGGACTTTGTAAGAGTCCTAGTCTTTTTAGAAAACTTGGGTATATTTTTCATTGCCCCCCACCCACAATGGTGTTGTTTCACATATGCTCTCATACAGATCCAGTCCAGTTCTTGACTCTGCCCCTTTAATCAATGTGCCATGTTACTGGCTCAAACCCAGACGGTCCTTATAAAGTATCCACTCGTTCAGGCCCAGCTGTCTGTTACTGATGATCACTGCTTTGGAACCCCCCTTTTTCCTTTGGCCATCCAACCTGAGTACAGGACAAAATCTTTATGTAGTTCTCTACAGCACAGGCTGTCATTTTCAAGAAGATTTATCAACCATTTGGAATTATTTGCCATTAAATATAGTTACCCTTGAGCCCGTAGGCCATGAAAGTCTCACAAAACACACCCTATGTAGCCCCTGGCTTTCTTCCTTCTGGCAAGATCAGTTCATCTCCACCAGATGGAGTGTCCTCGGGTCCCCCAATCACTAGGCCAAGAGAGAAAATATTCACCTTTCACAGCACTCTCAGATCTACATTATTCTGTCCTCACACTTGCTTTTTCCCCTAGGTAATTATCCTGTGAGATTAAAGGACAATTACATTAATATGTAACAATCCAACATCAGTCATTTCCTAAAGTGTGAGTTTTTCAGTTTTATGAAATGCTAAGTAAAGGACCTTCTATCAGGAACGGTTCTTGTTGGAATTAACAGAATACAACTGTGGGTGACTTAAACAGGAAAGAAATTTGTCAGAGAGAATCAGGTGGCTCTCAGAATCAGGCTTAGATAACAGTGACCTGTGAGATTAGACTGGAGGAAGCAGCTCAGGCCCAGCTACAGTTGGAGTTTTTTTTTTTTCTCATTTATTTTTATTAGTTGAAGGCTAATTACTTTACAATATTGTAGTGGTTTTTGTCATACGTTGGGGTTTGCTTAAAAAGTTGCCCCCAGCACAGCCATCTCTGTACACTTGTTTTAGCCATCAGCATCAGACTCTCTTCTCTTACTTTTAGATGCTAAGCTAGCGCTATTGAACAGAAGTCCCTATCAGAGTGACAGTATGTCAGGTGTAGTTACTGAGCCCTTGAGATTTGGCTAGTGTGTCTGGAGATCTAAATTTTTAATTTTACTTGACTTTAACTAAAATGAATTTATTTTTTTTTTGGTTTTGTTTTTTTTTATTTTTTATTTTATTTTATTTTTTTTTTCCAGTGGGTTTTGTCATACATTGATATGAATCAGCCATGGATTTACATGTATTCCCAATCCCGATCCCCCCTCCCACCTCCCTCTCCACCCGATTCCTAAAATGAATTTAAATAACCACATGTGGCTATTAGTTTACTATATTAGCTCAGTCCTAATCTATCAGAGCCTGTTGTTTTGGGATTATCAGTCGATTTTTTTCCTAAAGCTGCACTTCCAGGTGTAAAAAGAGCCACCTATATTTCTAATCCTTGACTCCTAGATCTCTATATTTGACCATCTCTGTATTTGACCTATGTGAAAAATAAATAGCATCCTCCCATAAGCATTGGGCATCAGCCATTGCACAGGGGTGGCATTAATGGGCTCTTCCACCATTTAACAAGGCCAGGTGCACTAGCGATCAGATAATGATATCAGTAGATCTGTCTATGTTCATAGGTCTTAGTTAAACATTATAGCTCTGAAGTTAGACTTTCTAGATTAGAATTCTGGCTCAGCCACCTGCCCACTTGGCGACTTAAGTGACTTCACTAAAGCATTTGTGCCTCATGTGCCTAATGATGAGAGTACCCAACTCAAATAACACATAAATAAATGCATATAAAAAAAACATCTGATACACTATAAGCTCTCAGTGACTGTTGGCTATTATTGTTATTAATGCTATAGATACCAAAATGATTTGCAACAAAAGTGGATACTAATCCTCTGGAAACATGAATGGGTGTGTCTATGGAGCTACTGTGAATCAAAACACAGACTGGAAAGTTAAGGTCAAAAGACATGGTTAACTCAATGACCTGACCTCTAGAAAGGCAATCTTTACCTTCTTAGTTAAGAATCTGTCTTGTGTTGTAAAATTATGCCTTCTAAAAACAAGTAGTAAATTGTTTGATGATAAAACTTCTATTCCGTATGTTGAGAGATTAAAAAAAAAATTGCCAATTTAGAGTAGAGTGTGGAAACACACACAATGAAGGAAACAGTGTCAATAAGACTAATCTGTGCTGACTCTGAAATACACATTAGTAGCTTTAGGAATTATTCCTGTCGTTATAGCGAGGGTTTTTATTTTTATAAAAACAGAAACCAAAAATGTAGAAAAGAACTCCAACATTCAGATTACTACACGGAGCTTTGCAGTGGTGAAAGAAATTGTGTTTGTCCTATGTTTAGACATTTATTTCAGTCTTGAACTCTGCTTAAACCTCACCATGGGCCTTCAGCAGCCAGCGTTTAGAAACATGCAGTCCTGTCTTAGGCAAGCTTTTATTTTTTCCTTTGCAAAAAGAAAAGAAACACAATAATTCTAATCTCTCAAAAATGGTTTCCTTTGTTTTTCTAAAAAATTAAAAAAAAAATTGAAGTATCTTGCTGTAATTTTGTGTGTATGTATCCCTAGAAGACACTGTCTTATCTAGCCAGCAAAATGTTCCATCTGGTTTTAAAAACTAACAGAACTTATTTTAGAGAACTGCCATATTAGAGGCAGCAAATGAAAGACTTATAATATGACTTATTCCACAGGAAAAAAAAAAAACAACCTGGAGATTCTACTTCCTCATATGAGATCAATAAAGTGCCCCCACGTGCATGTGTATATAAATTTTGCAAGTCTTCCACACATGTGTTTTTCAAATGCCACTAGCTTGTAGAAAATAGCAAATCCCCTAGTTTTCTAGGAACCAAATCAATAAGATGTGGAATCTTCATCAGTCAAAAGCCTAGTACTTTGAAGTATTCATGCATACCAGCTGGAAGAAACATACCATTGCTATACTTAAATCTAAGCACATGCACTGTATGATATTATTACTAAATTGAGTATATTAAGGTTCACAAATTCCTGGGTGCAACTATGAGTGTTTAGGCAATTTCTAGGCTGATAGAAAGTAAAAAAAAAGAGACAAGTGATATCTAAATTGATGCTTTAATTTTTTTGTAGTGGATCTTCTAAATTAATATGATTTATTCTGAATGCTTTAAAAATTGTTTTGAGTTGATTTCCTGATGATGAAGATCAGTTTTTCTCAGTCCATGTGCCTCATGGTTCCATGAATGATGGCACTCATTTGTGAGACAGGTGGCCAAGGTGAGAGGAACTTTCATTTATGCAAAATTTCAGTTCTGTCACGCTAATATGTTCATATAACAATGAACCTTAAAAACGTTCATACTCATGCCATGTTTTACCCAACTGTATACATAAACCTGAAGCTGGAATATTTATATTTACTCACATTTTTCACAATCGTCTTTTGAAAGAAAAATTTACCTTTACACACAGAATATTCTGTTTTGAAATAATAACTGCTAGAGTCAACAAAGTGTGTTCTATTAGGGGATCAACTTGCCCTTGTCCAGGAGGATAAAGGGTCAAGGGAGCTAGTGGAGAAGAAACTAAGGAGACTTGATTTGTCTCTTCTCTTCCACTGAGTGGTAATGACGTCCCTTTCCATCTCACTTTGTGTTAGAGACACAGGACTGTTTATCTCACTAGGGAATCTTCAAAAGACAAGGGGCTATTCTGGGAGAGCAGAGCAACTGATGGTCCTTTTCCCCTTAGATTTCTCTAGACATAAACTCCAAACATGAAACTTTCAAAGAAAAATAATCCTCTGAAACTGCCTCTTATTTACTTACAAATCTCTTCTTCCCTCCTCTATTCCATCACTCATGGCTAGAACAGCCTCTTAGTACTGAAGGAAGGGATTGGAATGTAATTCAAATGAGTTAATTCTCTGATGAATGAGAAACAGAATCTCAGAGGTTAATGAAGGCTTCTGGGGTTATTTCTTCTTGTTTTGGAAATAAAATAACAAGGACACATTATCAAAGAAAATTATATAAGCATGTATTCTTTTAAAACACAAGGGACCTGATAGAAATCCAGCTGACCAAGAATCTTCCAAATAAATAGTAACCCTGGGAGCTGGGAAGACCAAGTCTAAATAGCTTTTGCGAGTACACATTGAGACTCTCTTCATAAGACAGCTTTATACAGTTTTAGCTGTTAGGTGGCTATTTTCTTTATAAAATCACAAATCAAGTGTTTTGCTTGAATGTCTAATTGACTTATTCCTCTCCTTTCACAACCCATGTTTTTAAACACACATGCCACACATAAGATTTGGTATGATACTGGTGTCAGGTTTGAGTGTGAATAGCTAATTTTGGGAATCATTTAACAAATCCATCATGAATAATGTCTTAATCCAGAGGGTTTGTTTTCTTTTTAAAATTTTTTCTTTTCCTTTTTTTTTTTTTTTAAACAAAAGCATTTAATTTCTGCTTTAAACATTACATATTCTTGAGTGGGAATGAAGCACCATGTAGTCTTTTAACACAGTTCTGAGTGTTTGACCTACTCTAGGAATATCTCCCTACTCCAAAGGAAAAGGTGGTCAAGATATTAAATTTATTCTTTGGAGGGTTACTTGAGGTTTATTCTCTATCTTTTCCTCCCATGAAAATCTCTGGTGTCTGCTACCCCATGCTGGGGACCAGTAGACAAAAGCCTGGTGGTGAATCAAAAGTTGCAATTCAAGCCCGGAGAGAGAATTTCTATTAAAATGGACAACAGATGTGAACAAAGGAAAGAAATAGATCAAAGATGTGAACTCCATCCATGAGATTATTTGCAAACACAAAGCATGTAGGTTTTTTGTTATTTTTAACTTTTATCAATGCAAACTTCTGGGTGGAGGAGGAAATAACACACACAAAAAATAATAATAATAATGAAGGGAATAAGCAACCATAGAATAGAAAGAATCATGTCTGTGGAAAAGAATGAAATTTAAAAGAAAGCGTTTTCTGAGCACCTTGTTTACGTAGGCACTGGCGGGATGCTGAGAGTAGAGACGCATATAACTTGACATGAGCTCTGCTTTGGAAAATCCGGAGTCCAGTGGAGAAGTCAAAATTACAAAATAGCTGTAACGTAAGAGAAATGCAAGAATCCCAGAGGATGCAAACTCAAATTATTCATTATATATGTTGATATAAAACTTTGGTATCCTTTTCAAGAATTCTGAATTGTTTTCATAATTAAATAATGACCTGAGCAATGGTAAGCCCTTGCATAAGAATTGAAACAATTTGGAAACAACTCAAGTAATTGTTGGCTTTTATGACTTACTCATGTGCTGGAGAGTCTGAAGCAGTTCTGTAGAAGAAACAGTGGAGGCAAAGGACAGTGAATTCAAAGCCAGTGACTTTCAGCACCTTACCAGATTGCTACTTACACTTAGTCATTTCCTATAACTTCAAACTTCACCGCGTCTCTCATTACTTCCTGACAAATTAACATTCACACCACAAGTGACAATGCCTTTTATTTGCTATTTGGCATTCCCAACCCCAAGTAAAAACTCACAAATTAGTACCGCTTAGTCCAGACTTCAGAAGTCTTTGGATGCAATTTAGAGGTTTCTTTGGAAAAGTTACTGGGTACTTGTTCATATAGCTTTCATTTTTATAATAAAATGTTAAGGCTGGTGACAACTGTAATTATCTTAAAATAGCCCTATAGCAGTGATGAATGAAAAGGATGATGGTGCTTACTTCAAATGGTCATTAAGCAGATATCAAAAAACTTGAGGGGAGAAACTACCTGAGTTAGTAGAAGAAAATGGGAGAAAGTATTGGGCTTGTCCTTTCTTTAGAAATTTGTTTTCATTTTAAGAAGCATCAAGTTTAAATACACTAACTGCTTATTTTAGGATCTTGAAAATGCTCTAAAGTCTATGGAATAATTTTGGAAGTCTCTTTTTTTGATAAGGATATTCACATAAGATGCCCAACTTGAGAGGTGTTAGTTAAGTTTTATTTGGGGCAAAATGAGGACTGCAGCCCAGGAGATGGACCTCAGATATATCGCTCTGAGAAACAGCTCCAACGAGACAGTCAGAGAAGATCAATACACAAGATTTTGGTGAGGGGGGAGTTCAATGCAAGCGTTTACTATACAAAAGGTTTTCAGCTAGTCAGGAGACGCTGATGTCACCATGAGGGAACTTAGTGATTTTCTAGATATGAAGAGATGGAAGGACTGGAATCATGAAATCAGTTCCTGAAGATATCTAACTATCTAAAGACCTGTTTGGCCAGAGTCCCTGGAGCACAGAGTGCCTCACTCCACCCCGAACTCCCTCAAGGGGTGTTGAAGGTCAGCTGCAGCAGCGCAGAGGTCAGTCTCCGCAGAGGCAGATGGCAAACACCACTGTTGTTCAGTCACTGGCAAATGCTCTTGGCAAGCGCCAATTTGTCATTGACATAAGGAAAAAGAAGTCTCTAGTTAAAACTTTCCTGAACAGTGATCTCAAATGGCAGGAATCCCAAACCAAGTCAAACAACTGTTTCAAGTTCTAAATTAGAAAACAAATTAATTATTCTTCAATTTGCAACAAATTACAGTGAATCTATTGTAGCATTCAATTATACTTTTCTGGACTAGTTTCTTTTTTATGGTAGGCATTCATACCAATATTATTCAGTAAAGAGCATTGCCCTAGGAGGTTAAATGATTATAAGGGCTGCTTCTAAAATTTTATATGTCCAAAGGTAATTCACAAAGTGGAAGATAAATTTATTTTTGATTTCTCTTATTCTGAGTAACTAGGGCTAGTAAAAACAGAGATATTTAAACAAATGGAAGAAATAAAAAAAAGTATGATTTTAATTTATTTCTATGTAAAAGTAGATTTTATTTAGAAATCACCCGTCTTGTGACACAGTTTCCAAAAATATATTGTGGTAAAAGTTACGTTCTTAACTTTAAATAATGTAACTTCATGGATAAACACCTTAATTAATTGGAAAGGGTAACATCCAGTTTCCCCACCCAGATAGAATGAAATAGGACATAAAGTAAAAAATCAATAGCACTTCAGAGCGATCAAATTGTTTTCACAATGAGTAAATGGATTCATGGGCAAAGTCAGTTTTAAAACAGAAAGGCAGCTACTTAAGGTGCACATGAAAGGAAGTTAAAATAGGAATCCAACCTAACAACATGGTGATTTTAATTATTTGTAATAATGAGGGATGGAGTGAGGAAGAGCCTGTATAAAAGAAAATTATAGAAAAGAACCACCCCCCCCCAACCAACATTTCTTTTTCTAGTCACTTTCAACATACATCTTCCCACCATATTTTTTCAAAATTCCTTTCTGCCTATAGGCAACGAAATTGTCCAAAGTCAGTGTAGCCTGTTCTTTTAATCCTCTTGATCTGATGAATATAGCAGTATATCAAAGAGAAAGACCTAGTTTGTGGGAGAGAAGCAACATTCTGGAATAACATCTAGTATGGATGATCAGTCCTTGAGAAACTAAAGGCTAATTATGCATAGTTATAAAGGGAAATTTGGAATGACAGGAATATCAGAAGAGTTTAAAGACCATTAAGAAAAGGTTGATGCACTATAGCTGAGTGTTCCAGAATAGACTGGACAGCAATGAAATGGGATGCTTTTATGCCTGACTCCCATATGTTCATAAATGAAGCAAATCACACAAAAGAAACAAACTGCTTTCCCTCCTAGTGGATATCATGAGTCCAAGGCCTGGGTTCCATAAAGTGTATTTTCTTTTTCTCCAGTTCTGCCTCCTCTCATGTCCTCCTTGCTCTTCACCCTTCAGAAGCACTCAAGTGTTCATTGTGTCCTTACTCTCGTCACCTGTTTCCTCCAGTACACATTTATGCCCTGCTAATCCTTAGGAACTTCTCTCTCTGTGGAAATCTTTCCTGTGTTTTATTGCCACCATTCATTTTTAATGTATGCAGTTCAGTCATTATATTGTATAGCAAAATTTCCCTGATCTCCTCTTTGAACTTAGTTGCATCTTTGGGAACTCTGAAGTAAATCCTGTGCAACTGCATATATGAAAATATCATCCATTTCCTTGTCTGTCTTCTTAAGTAAACTTTTAGCATGTCTCATATAGGTATAGCATATAGTACAAAACAGTGCTCAGCATACACGTGGTGAAATAAACTAAACAGAATTGAAAGTTACACTGTATTAGAGTTTGTCAAAATGTTGTCCACTACCTGGTGGGTGGGTGTGTGCTAAGTCACTTCAGTTGTGTCCAACTCTTTGCAACCCTATGGACGGTAGCCCACCAGGGTCCTCTGTCCATGGGATTCTCTAGGCAAGAATATTAGAGTGGATTGCCATGCCCTCTTCCAGGGGATCTTCCCAACCCAGGGATTGAACCCGTGTCTCTCATGTTTCCTGCCTTGGCAGGTGGATTCTTTACCACTAGCACCACCTGGGAAGCTCCTACCACCCCAGTGTAAGTAAGTGTTAATTGATCCGTCGAGTCTGACACTTTTTGGCTTCCCTGGTGGCTCAGGTGGTAAAAAAAAAATCCGCCTGCAATGCAGGGGACCTGGTTTGAACCCTGGGTTGGGAAGATCTCCTGGAGAAGGAAGTGGCAACCCACTCCAGTATTCTTTGCAACCCCATGGACTATAGCCCGCCAGGCTCCTCTGTCCATGGGGTTTCCCAGGCAAGAGTACTGGAATGGGTTGCCAGTCCCTTCTCCTGTAAATAGTATCTGATACTCTGCAGTGAAATATGTACAGAAATTGAGTAGGCATTTAGAAGCTTCAACTACAATTTAATATTTTTCCAATATTTGAAGTCATGACTTGTCTTGCTGAACAGGGTACAGTCCAGTTTGACTACTCTCAAACTTCTATGGTGTGTAATGTATGGCATGATGTGCATAATAATCATGTGCTATAAGAATGCATGACAACATTCAGGTTAGTCAACTGTAACCCCAAAAGGTAGAGAAATATGAGAGAACATAAACATGTGTTTATTCTTGTAACTTGTCATTTTCAATCATTATATTTTAACCAAGTTAAATTTCTAGTATAATATACTAGACAAAATATATTATTTGCATTATATGCATTTATGCATATTATATGCATTTCTAGTATAATATATTATACTAGACAAAATATATTATTTATATGCTTTTCTAGTTCATGTATGGTAAAAATAAGCTTCATTGAATAATTTTTGGTTAAGAAAGAAGCCTTTCTCTAAATATGGCTATGGAAATACATGAACTGATGATGGCAGAGATTCCACAGAAATAAAGATTGAAAGAGTTTCTGCTGCCTTTATTTGGAATTATGATTTGTCATATGCTGAGTTCCATTTTATAGCCATAGATGATTATGGAATGCTGAAATCACAGTTGTTTATTAGCTAACATGTTTGGCTAAGGTAAAGAAATCATTCAAAGTCAAGTCAATAACATATGAATCATAAACTATAGGTTTAAAACCAAAAGGATTCTAGAAAACAGACTATTAAATTCAAAAGCTTAGAGAAGCAGATGTATAATATTTCACATCTGTGTATTACTGATTTTCAGTCTTTTTGTAAAGTAGCACTTTGATAAAAATAAGAAATCATATACAACTGCTGAAGTAGTAGTGAAGGCTGACTCAAAAATGCTTTCATAGAAACACTGGGAAAATCTGCAAAGTAAGATTATGCATCTGTTTTTACTGACCTCTAAGTTTGATGTTTTCAGGAATTGCTTAATTCTATGGAAGGCCTAAGCATAGAATAAACAAATCTCTCAGGGTATTTTTTTTTTAATTTGCCCTTGACAAATGGACATATTATTAAAAGAGCAATTCCTGTAGTATCTGTGCAATCTGAACATGTTGGTAACTTGAAGGAAGAGTTTTTTAATCTTCATTATTGACCGTAAATGCTAGCTCTGAACTGTATAAAAGTAAGAAAACTACAATAGATTCAATTTTAAACAAATCTGGTTGGGGTTGGTTTTGCGTAGGAGCATCGATATGATGATGTGTCAGTTGTGGCAGAAAAATCTTCCCGAGTCGCTATCTAGATTAAGAGCTTGGGTTAGGATGTAGGTAATACACAGGAAGTCTTGCCATTAAAATAAAAAGTCTAGTGTAGACTTTTAGTGTAAGAGTACCCTAGCAATGGAGTAAAAATTGCGAGTTAGGTAAGTTTAATGTATTAAAGTAGAGACTACTCTCATTATTATGAGATAATATGGAAACTGATTGTAAAGCGCTGTTAGTGTACCCTGAGTTGGGAGGATGAAAGAGAGGAAATTCTGCCAAGAGAGCTTAAACTATGAAATACATTCTTTGTGCATCTGCACAAAGATAAGAAACAGTTTGGTCCCAAATGTTTAAAGATGGGAATTGGACCACTGGAATTTCTTGTCTCTCTGTTATTGTTTTTTCAAATGATCTTAACACTTGCATACATGTGAGAAAGGTATGCAACATGATTTTCAGTGGCTGATAAAACTGAAAAGCAAAAATAAAAGAAACTTGAAAAGAATAGCACTTCTATAGATTATAATAGATTTTATGAAACAACAATTATTAATAAAGCGGGCAATGATCTTGATATTGCACATCTGTGAAAAGTTATCACCAAACACCTTAGAAATTTAATAGAATGTTGCATTGTCTGTCATTCCAATAATCAGTTCAGTTCAGTCGCTCAGTCATGTGTGACTCTTTGCAACCCCATGCCTCCCTGTCCATCACCAACTCCCGGAGCTTACTGAAATTCATGTCCGTCAAGTCAGTGACATCATCGAACCATCTTATCCTCTGTTGTCACTTTCTCCTCCTGCCTTCAATGTTTCCCAGCATCAGGGTCTTTTCCAATGAGTCAGTTCTTTGCATCAGGTGGCCAAAGTATTGAAATTTCAGCTTCGGCATCAGTCCTTCCAATGAATATTCAGGACTGATTTCATTCAGGATTGACTGGTTGGATCTCCTTGCAGTCCAAGGGACTCTCAAGACTGTTCTCCAACACCACAGTTCAAAAGCATCAATTCTTTGGCGCTCAGCTTTCTCTATGGTCCAACTCTCACATCCATACGTGACTACTGGAAAAACCATAGCTTTGACTAGACGGACCTTTGTTGGCAAAGTAATGTCTCTGCTTTTTAATATGCTGTCTGGGTTGGTCATAGCTTTTCTTCCAAGGAGCAAGTGTCTTTTAATTTCATGGCTGCAATCACCATCTGCAGTGATTTTGGAGCCCAAGAAAATAAAGTCTGACACTGTTTCCATTGTTTCCCCCTCTATGAGCCATGAAGTGATGAGATCGGATGCCATGATCTTAGTTTTCTGAATGTTGAGCATTAAGCCAACTTTTTCACTCTCTTCTTTCACTTTCATCAAGAGGCTCTTTAGTTCTTCACTTTCTGCCATAAGTCTTGTGCCATCTGCATGTCTGAAGTTATTGATATTTCTCCCGGCAATCTTGATTCTAGCTTATGCTTCATCCAGCCTGGCATTTCACATGATGTACTCTGTGTATAAGTTAAATAAGCTAGGTGACGATATACAGCCTTTACTACTCCTTTCCCAATTTGGAACTAGTCTATTGTTCCATGTCTGGTTCTAACTGTTCCATATTGGTTCTAACTGATTCTAATAATAGAAAAGCCAGAATTATAGTTTATCTGTCTATATTTCTTTCATTATCCTAGTAATTTATTTTTATTGTATTGTTTGAGTTATAGTTATAATTAAATTACTAATAGAAACAGTGCATTCAGCATGAATCCTATGAGAACTGCTCTAGATCTGTGATCCTCAAAGAATCATTTGAATCACCTCAGGACCTTGTTAAAATCCAGCTTCCGATTCACAGATCTCAGGTGGGGCCAGGGAATCTGCGTTTCCAATAGCTCGCAGTGATACTGATGCCCTTCCTTGGTCTGGGGACTGCATTTCAAACTGCAACTTTCCAGATAATATTTTTATTTTATTAATATTTCAGAGAGCATTTTTAGCTATTAAAGTCACTGCACACTCTTGTTTTATGGGAAAATGGTATTTAATTTTTGATTAGGCATTTAGAGCGTAACAGGAGTACGTGGGGAGCTCCCAGGGACCAGGCAGTTTCTCTGCAGTTACCACGGTACCTGGTGGGCAGTCCTCTGGTCTGATGGTGCATAAGCTCAAAGCTTGCTCAAGGGAAAAAGGAGGCCAGGGGAGCTTTGCAATTTATCAATAGCAGTTCCCTGGGAACTTAGCCACACTGTTTTAAGTGAAGATATATCAAGCACTTTAATAGCATATTTTCCCTAGTTTTTTGATCTGCTTCAAGTCATGCATGGGATAGGAGTCCCTCCACCCTGCAATTTCACTGAAGGCAAACTGGACATGGGATTTTTCCCTATCAGTTTATCAGTATAAGTTGGTGCAAAATGTAGACATTTAAGGCTCTCATGTGTTACTCACTTTTAGAGATTAATATATGATAAAAGCCAGAAATATAATGATTTCTTCATGAATAGTTGTATCTTCTAATGAGAATGAATGACTCTGGTGTTCGACCGACGTAAATATGTCCCTTTAGTTCTAGGTAGTTTGCAGGCTAATGATGTCAATATTAAATATGTTAAATATAAAAATACAACCAAGAACCTTTGACCTGAAAAGAAATGAAAGTGTAAATCTACATAGTCTGCAAATTGATAATTTAAAAAATAGTCTTTGTTGATTGGTAAACACAGCACAATGCACTTATGCAGAAAACTATGTGGAAAGCTCATGACTTTGAATATAAATAAATAAATGCAGATATAAAAAAGTATCCTAGCATAGTATCATTATGATTCTTCCAAAGAAGTACAATTTCTCAGTGTTATGCCAATTTATGTAAGTTACCTTGTTCTAGAAAACACATTCTTATCATTCCACTCTTATACTGCTGTTTGGTAGTGTTTATTGTAGAAAAGGGGCTTCCCTGGTGGCTCAGCTGGTAAAGAATCCGCCTGCAATACAGGAGACCTGGGTTTTATCCCTGGGTTAGGAAGATCCCCTGGAGAAGGGAATGGCTGCCCACTCCGGTATTCTGGCCTGGAGAATTCCGTATATCATCCATGGGGTTGCAAAGTTGGACACGACTGAGCGACTTTCATATTATAGAAAGGACACTCTGATGGCAGACCCCAGATAAATATTATACGTGCAGAAAAAAGATCATTAACATTTTAAAAATCTCATTTAGAATATTTGAAGAACGTTTGATACTATGAAGTAAAAAAGCTTTTCTTTTTACTTTTCATTCCTAAAGAGCTTTCTTTGTATCCAAATGTGGTATACATCACGGAGTTAAACTTAAATGGTTATAAAAATGAATTGTTATTAAAAATAACATTATTAAAAATAGCCTCAAACTGGAAAAATCTAATAGTCCATTAACTGATGAATGAATAAAAAATTATATTTTCAATGGAATACTATCCAGTAAGAAAAAGGAATCAACAACTACAGCATATAGTATGAGTGAACCTTGAAAACATTATGTTAAATGAAAGAAGCCAGATACAAAATACTGTATATTATATAATCCCATTTATATGGAATTTCTAGAAACAACAAAACTCTGAGGCATAAAGGAGGTCAGTGGTTGCCTGAAGCTGGTGTTTGGAGCAGGAATTGCCTGCAAAAAGGAATGAAAGAAACTTTGGGAGTATTGGAATTTTTCTAAAAATGGAATGTGATGATAGTTGCACAACTGAATAAATATACTAAAAGCCATCAGATTTACTAAAATGTTGTGGAATGTAACTTATACCTCAATAAAGTTGTCAAAAAAGAAAAAAAAAAAAGAATTGTGCCACTTTATAATAATTATCAACTCTCAAAGCAAATTTAAAATTAAATTATAGCATGAAAATTCAAAAAGTATGCATAAATGTTAACAAATATATTTGATTTATAGAAATTATATGGTCTCATTTGAAGAAAAATTCTAAAATAATAATGATAATAATAAAGAACTTCTAGGCCTTTCTTTGTTGGCTAGCACACCAAGAAATCCCCATTCAACAATGCAACACTTAATAAAATGTCCAAGATGGACACATGGCTTTATTTTTCCAGCTCTCTCAAATGGCATTTGAAGTTTTCTATTTTTTTCCCCAAATGTTTAAGATGAAATCCCTTTTTAGTCCACATCATTTCCTATTTTTTCCAACGAGAGTAAAATCTGATTATTAGTAAAATGATAGAGTGCTTTCTGGCAACCAGCTGTCACAGAGTCACACTGGGCACTAGAATAAAGGAAGAGTTATAAGAAAACAAAACAACCAGTCTGTAACCCATGTCAGATATACTCAGAGAAAGTTTTGAAATAGCAGAGGCCACAACAAAATTGGATTGTAACAGGTGAAGAGAATATCTTTAAAAACATTTACTTTCTTAATGACCTTAAGTGATATACAAAGCTAAATCTAGAAATATTACATGAACATTGATCTAGGATTGAAAAATCTCTGAAGAAAGGAATCATTTGTTTGATTGAGTGAATAATCATAGAATGTTACTTTCAAATAACTGACTATCCACTTCCTTTGCATGTGTATATTTTTTCACATTGTTAAATAATCTACCCTTTGTTTTTAAACCCCACTCCAGTACTCTTGCCTGGAAAATCCCATGGATGGAGGAGCCTGGTAGGCTGCAGTCCATGGGGTCGCGAAGAGTCAGACATGGCTGAGCGACTTCACTTTCACTTTTCACTTTTATGCATTGGAGAAGGAAATGGCAACCCACTCCAGTGTTCTTGCCTGGAGAATCCCAGGGGTGGGGTCACACAGAGTCGGACACGACTGAAGTGACTTAGCAGTAGCAGTAGTTATTTTCATGATTTAATATTAAAATATGGCTTTTAGAGATCTCTGTTTTATCAAAATTGATCCTTAACTTCTGAAAAGAATTGCTTTTTTTTTCTTTTTTTTTTCTCCCAGTTATCCAATGCAGGTTGTTGTACTTATATGAATTTCTCTTGGGTTGACCAAAATGTTCATTCAGAATAATTTTTTTGGTCAACCCAATATCTGTTGGGATTCTCTGTTGGATTCTTATGTTGTTGCAAATGCAATCATTCTTAAAGGAAATGTTGAGATATCTTTGTAAGAATGCTTCTCTATGGTGACAAAACTTGTTGATGTTTCCCTTTATTTCCAATCTGACCTTAAAGTCTCCAGCCTTATTAACCTAATGCTTTAGATGTAATTGTGAAAAAGACAGTAGAGGAAAAGACTGCCATGCATAATTAAGGTAGATAATAATGTAGAAATAAGTATCTACTATGAACTTTGAATGTGCCAGCAAACATTTCGCTCACCAATTAGCTGATCCCTTGAAGAACAAGATTCTAAAAGTGGAACTGATGTTAATTGAAAATGGGCTTTTAGATACAGATTTTGTGAAAATGATTCTTAAGCTCCAATTCTCTGCTAATTTCATGTTAATTCTGAATAGTATTTGTGCCAAACTGGGGACAATTTAAGTCTACCATTTATGAGTGTTTGCCGTAAAGCAAATACTAAGTAAGTTGGTCCAAACATTATGTATTGTGATTTTTTTTCATGATTCATTTTTTAAAGCTACTGTGCTATGTACACATATTTTGAATGAAATAATAAACATGGATAGGCATTTCATTTACACAGGCTGCCTTAATTCAAATGTGATATCCATCCATGGTAAAAATTTACATTGTTAAACAGGCCTCTCCCAACATTTGAGGGGCAAGGACAAGAATAAAATTGTATACTAGACATATACCATGTGTCTAAATATTTAAAAGGTATAAACTGAGGTTTCAACTTTTTAATTTGTTCAGACTTCATACTCTGTCAGATATACTTTCATATCAAAAGAATTTCTGCAAAGCTATAATTTTTTTATATATTGAAAGTTGAGATATCAAAGAAAATTGAATTTAATTATTATTGCACATATTTGAGTATTCTGTTTATGAACCAAGTATGTTTGATGGCTAAAAATATAAATACATGTTATTTATTTTAATACATTTCTGCTCTAATTATGTTGCTATTATCAACATTTTTACATTATTTTTGTGTATTGGCAGTCACGATCTAAAGCATTAAAACTATACCCATTGAAAACATTTTTATCAAGATGCAAATTAAATGTAAAATATTAAAAGTAGTTTTTATGTTTTTGAGAAAGTATATTTTTCCAAAATATTAAATTTATCTACTAACATAAAGGCAGGTGCAAATTTTCATTTTTGTATATCAAATGTAATAATTATTAAAATATTTAAAAGTTTATTTTTTAAAATACATTTTAAAAAACTGATCTTTAAAAATTGAAATTTGTTAAATATTTTTGCTAAAATATTCTAACATTCAGTATTCATCTGCTGCTGCTGCTGCTGCTAAGTCGCTTCAGTTGTGTCCAACTCTGTGGGATCCCATAGTCGGCAGCCCACCAGGCTCCCCCGTTCCTGGGATTCTCCAGGCAAGAACACTGGAGTGGGTTGCCATTTCCTTCTCCAATGCGTGAAAGTGAAGTTGCTCTGTTGTGTCCGACTCTTAGCAACCCCATGGACTGCAGCCCACCAGGCTCCTCCATCCATGGGATTTTCCAGGCAAGAGTACTGGAGTGGGGTGCCATTGCCTTCTTCACAGTATTCATCTAGTTGTCCTTAAATAGTCCTGTAAATAGTGAGGATCATGCCTTAGGTATGTTACTTGACCACAGATATACAAATTTAAGGGTGATAGGAATTGTTTAATACTGCAAAAAGTTCATTAGTCACCATATGCAACTTTTGTGTATCCAAGGTAATCCCTGAGTGCCTTCAGAACCACAAATTGAGACACAAAGAGAATCCTAAAAATGGATGTTTCAGTGCTACTGGAAAATCATTATGCAAAACTTACTGTATTCATACTCTGTGAGAGTAAGGATTTGGTTAATTCATTTTTCTTCTTTCTTCATGTGTTGGCCTCCCAAATCACTTTGAGGCAGCATCCATCTCCAGTGTTGGCAAGGACACATCTCACAGGTATTTGAGCACTGTGGACTTCTGTTTTGACGGTATCGGGCAAATGATGGGTTAAAGTGTTTCACTGGCGCTTAAATGGTGCTGGTCAGGAAGACAGTTGTTTAGGGTTCCAGGTGTAGCTCAGGGGCTTGAACTGAGCTCTGCCTTCTGAGTGACGTAGTCTCTTATGTTCCCTTTAATCTAAGTTTTTTCCTGTCTGTGATATGCAGAATTTTTTAAAGTGTAGCTCCCAAGACAGTGCCCTTCCTGCCCAGGTTTCCAGAGCAGAATTTCATTTTTTCCCCCAAGTATGTTGCAGAGGGCCTAAGAAATCAGCTTGGGAACTCAGCATACAGTCATACCCAATCAAGACATTTTAATGATGGAGAAGTTCAAACTCACTTCAACTTGGATTTATTAACATTTAAAGGAAGAAAAGATACTTGTAGGGTACATATTATATGATTTGCATTTATGTAAAGTAAAATTTGCATGTTTGGGAGTTAAATGGGCTTGTGCGTAGAACATGGCCATTTACAACTAATATTTGTAGATCCATACAAGTCACCTTCCTGTTAGAGATGACCTGATGTGACCTTGAAAAAATTCTCCTGCAAGAATTCCATGTGCTTTGCAAACTATGTTGTAGACTCATGTCTTAAATTAATTATTTATACTTAACATGATATTAATTACCTCTATGAATTATAATTCTGTCAAAGGAAAACATATTTTTATATTTGAAACAAGTAAAAAGAGACAGAGATGCTATCTATCCAAACGGCAAAAGTCTGGCAACTGGTAACTTACAGTATGAACCTGCCAAATATGTCCTGCTGCTTTACCAACGTGGCTATCTGCCAAATAGCCCTGCAGTGCATCCTCAATAGGTGTAACAAGAGGAAGTGGAAAGGGACTCAACTATGATGCTGTGGTTCAATTAATAGGCACTTGTTCAGAAAATCTTAATGGTTTAAATTGACTATCCTGTCCAGTAGAATGTGCAGGCTTATAGCTTGACAAGAACAAAGCTAAATCTGTTTAGATATTTTAAAATTCCTATTTTAAGGACATTTATTTATTAATTACATGCTTAGGATTCATATTTTAGAAAAAGGGCAAATAAAATACAAGTAATTTGAGGGTTGAGTTAATAATAAGTGGAGCATAAGCATAAATTCCCCCTCTGTTCCATGATTTATGATTTGGGGTTTAAACAAAGTGAATTTCTTGTAAGTAATGCTTCCATCAGAGTCTAGTGCTCCCAGTTCTTAGATCATTTACATGTAGGTATATTTAAATGTGTTTAGTAAAACACATCACTCTTTTTGTTTTTCATATCCATAGGTTAAGAGAGTCCCTAAGTGAGGGGAATAAAAGCCTTATAGAATTGGGCATTTGGAGAAAATAAACAAGAGAAATCATATAAAATATCCAAGAGAAATATGTAGGATGGGAGTGGGAGGGAGGCTTAAGAGGGAGGTGATATATGTATACTTGATTCATGTTGTTATGCAGCAGAAACTAACACAGCATTGTAAACAAATGATCTTCCAATTAAAAATTAAAGAAAAATACATAGGACAATAGAAAAGTTTAACTTAGAATCCAGGCATATTTATGGTGAAAGTTACCTCGTTGTTGTTCAGTCACTAAGTTGTGTCTGACTCTTTGAGATCCCATGGACTGCAGTATGCCAGGCATCCCTGTCCTTCACTATCTCCCAAAGTTTGTTAAAACTCATGTTCACTGAGATAGTAATGCTATCCAACCATTTCATCCTCTGTTTCCCCCTTCTCCTTCTGCCCTCAATCTTTCCCAGCATCAGAGTCTTTTCCAATGAGCTGGCTCTTCAAGTCAGGTGACCAAAGTATTGGAGCTTCAACTTCAGCATAAGTGGCCAAGTATTTGAGCTTCAGCTTCAGCATCAGTCCTTTCAATAAAGTATTCAGGACTGATTTCCTTTTGGAAGACTGGTTTGATCTCCTTGTTGTCCAAGGGACTCTCAAGAGTCTCCTCAAACACCACAGTTCAAAGCATCAAAGGAGAAAAGGAAAGATATACCCATTTGAAAGCAGAGTTCCAAAGAATAGCAAAGAGAGATGAGAAAGCCTTCCTCAGTGATCAATGCAAAGAAATAGAGGAAAACAATAGAATGGGAAAGACTAGAAATCTCTTCAAGAAAATTAGAGATACCAAGGGAACATTTCATGCAAAGATGGGCACAATAAAGGACAGAATTGGTATGGTCCTAACGGAACGGAAGATATTAAGAAGTGGCAAGAATACACAGAAGAACCATACCAAAAAAATCTTCATGACCCAGATAACCATGGTAGTGTGATCACTGGACTAGAGCCAGATATCCTGGAACACAAAGTCAAGTGGGCCTTAGGAAGCATCCCTAAGAACAAAGCTAGTGGAGGTGATTGAATTCAATCACCAGCTCCTGGAGCTTGCTCAAATTCATGTCCATTGAGACAGTCATGCCATCTAACTATCTCATCCTCTGTCATCCCCTTCTCCTCCTCAATCTTTCCCAGAACCAGGTTCTTTTCCAATGAGGCAGTTCTTTGCATCAGGTGGCCAAAGAATTGGAGTTTCAGCTTCAGCATTAGTCCTTCCAATGGATATTCAGGACTAATTTCCTTCAGGATTGACTGGCTGGATCTCCTTGCAGCCCAAGGGATTCTCAAAAGTCTTTTCCAACACCACAGTTCAAAAGCATCAATTCTTCTGTGCTCAGCTTTCTTTATGGTCCAACTCTTCCATCCATACATGACTACTGGAAAAACTATAGCTTTGACTAGACAGACTTTTGTCAGTAAAGTAATGTCTTTGCTTTTTAAGATGTTGTCTAGGTTTGTTATAGCTTTTCTTCCAAGGAGCAAGCATATTTTAATTTCATGGCTTCAGGCACCATCTGCAGTGACTCTGGATTCCAAAAAAATAAAGCCCATCACTGTTTCCATTGTTTCCCTGTCTATTTCCCATGAAATGGTGGGACCGGAAGCCATGATCTTAGTTTTCTGAATGTTGAGCTTTAAGCCAGCTTTTTCCCTCTCCTCTTTCACTTTCATCCAGAGGCTGTTCCGTTCCTTTTCACTTTTTGCCATAAGGGTGGTGTCATCTACATATCTGAAGCTATTGATATTTCTCCTAGCAATCCTGATTCCAACTTGTGCTTCATCCAGCCTGGCATTTCACGTGATGTAGTCTGAATATAAATTAAATAAGCTAGGTGACAGTATACAACCTTGAGGTACTCCTTTCTCAATTTGGAACCAGTCTGTTGTTCCATGTCTGGTTCTAACTGTTGCTTCCTGACCTACAGACAGATTTCTCAGGAGGCAGTTTGGTAGTCCTATTTCTTTCAGAATTTCCCACAATTTGTGGTGATCTACACAGCCAAAGGCTTTGGTGTAGTCAATAAAGCAGGAGTAGATGTTTTTCTGGAATTATCTTGCTTTCTCGATGATCCAATGGATGGTGGCATTTGATCTCTGGTTCCTCTCCCTTTTCTAAATCCAGCTTGAACATCTGGAAATTCTCAGTTCATGTACTGTTGAAGCCTTGCTTGGAGAATTTTGAGCATTACTTTGCTAGCATGTGAGATTAGTGCAATTGTGTGGTAGTTTGAACAATTTTTGGCATTGCCTTTCTTTGGCGTTGGAATGAAAACTATCCTCTTTCAGTCTTGTGGCTACTGCTAAGTTTTCCAAATTTGCTGGCATATTGAATGCAGCACTTTCAAGCATCACCTTTTAGGTTTTGAAATAGATCAGTTGGAATTCCATCACCTCCACTAGCTTTATTTGTATTGATGCTTCCTAAGGCCCACTTGACTTTGCATTCCAGGATGTCTGGTTCTTGGTGAGTGATCCCACCATCATGGTTTTCTGGGCCATGAAGATCTTTTTTGTATAGTTCTTAAGTGTATTCTTGCTACCTCTTCTTTCATATCTTCTGCTTCTGTTAGGTCCATACCATTTTATGTCCTTTATGGGGCCCATCTTTGTATGAAATGTTCCCTTGGTATCTCTAATTTTCTTGAAGAGACTGTAGTCTTTCCCATTCTAGTGTTTCCTGTATTCCTTTGCAATGATCACTTAGGTAGGCTTTCTTATCTCTCCTTGTTATTCTTGGAACTCTGCATTCAGATGGGTGTATCTTTCCTCTTCTCCTTTGCCTTTCACTCTTCAAAAGAAAAGTCTTTTCTCAGCTATTTGTAAGGCCTCCTCAGACAACCATTTTGCCTTTTTGCATTTCTTTTTCTTGGGGATGATTTTGATCACTGCCTCCTATACAATGTCATGAATCTCTGTCCATAGTTCTTCAGGCACTCTATCAGATTTAGTCCCTGGAATCTATTTTTCACTTCCACTGTATAATCATAAGGGATTTGATTCAGGTCATACCTGAATGGTCTAGTGGTTTCCCCTGCTTTCTTCAATTTAAGTCTGAATTTGGAAATAAGGAGTTCATGATCTGAGCCACAGTCAGCTCCCAGTCTTGTTTTTGCTGACTGTATAGAGCTTCTTCTCTATCTTTGGCTGCAAAGAATATAATCAGTCTGATTTTGGTGTTGACCATCTGGTGATTTCCATGTGTAGAGTCTTCTCTTGTGTTGTCAGAAGAGGGTGTTTGCTATGAACAATGCATTCTCTTGGCAAAACTCTGTTAGCCTTTGCCCTGCTTCATTTTGTACTCCAAGGCCAAACTTGCTTGTTACTCCAGGTATCTCTTGACTTCCTACTTTTGCATTCCAGGCCCCTATGATGAAAAGGACATCTTTTCTCGGTGTTAGTTCTATAAGGTCTTGTAGGTTCTCATAGAACTGTTCAGGCATTTCGTCAGCATTATTGGTTGGGACATAGATGTGGGTTACTGTGATATTTAATAATTTGCTTTGGAAATGAACAGAGATCATTCTGTCATTTTTGAGAGTACATCCAACTACTGCATTTCAGACTCTTTTGGACTATGAGGGTTACTCTATTTTTTCTAAGGGATTCTTGCCCACAGTTGTAGACATAATGGTCATCTGAGTTAAATTTGCCCATTCCCATCCATCTTAGTTCACTGATTCCTAAAATGTTGATTTTCATGCTTGCCATCTCCTGTTTGACCACTTCCAATTTACCTTGATTCGTGGACCTAATATTCCAGGTTTCTATGCAACATTATTCTTTACAATATTGAATTTTACTTCCATCACCAGTCACATATACAACTGGGCATTGTTTTCACTTTGGCTCAGCCTCTTCATTCTTTCCGGAGCTATTTCTCCACTTTTCTCCAGTAGCATATTGGGCACCGACCTGGGGAGTTCACCTTTCAGTGGCATATGTTTTTGTCTTTTCATACTATTCATGAGGTTCTCAAGCCAAGAATACTGAAGTGGTTTGCCATCCCCTTCTCCAGTGGACTATGTTTTGCCAGAACTCTCCACCAAGACCTGTCTGTCTTGGGTGGCCCTGCACGGCCTGGCTCATGGCTTCATTGAGTTAGACAAGGCTGTGATCCAAGTGATCATTTTGGTTAGTTTTTCTGTGATTGTGGTTTCCATTCTGTCTGTCCTCTGAAAAGCCTCTTGATGGCGGGGACTGGCTGTGGGGGAATCTAGGTCTTGCTCTGATGGGCAGGGCCATGCTCAGTAAATCTTTAATCCAATTTTCTAGTGGTGGGTGGAGCTGTGTTCCCTGCCTATATTTTGGCCTCAGGTAGGCGTGATGGCAGTCCTTCAAAAGGACTTATGCCAAGACTGTTGTATTCAGTGCCCCTGACCCCAAGGCTGGCCACTGTTGAGCCACGCCTCTGCTGGAGACTCCTGGGCCCTCACAGACAGGTCTGGCTCAGTCCCTTGTCATGTCAGTGCTCCTTTTTCCTGAGTTCTGGTGAACACAAGGTTTTGTTTGTGCCCTCCAAGGGTCTGTTTACCCAGTAGTGTGGAAGTTCTGTAACCACATCCCACTGTCCTTTAAAGTCAAATTCCCTGGGGGTCCTCAGTCCCTTTGTGGGATCCCCAGGTTGGGAAATCTGTTGTGGGCCCTAGAACTTGTGCAGCAGTGTGAGAACTTCTTGGTACAATCGCTCTCCAGCTTGTGGGTTGTCCGTTCAGTGACTCTGTTGTGGGGCTTACACGCCGCGGCTCCCAGTTTGGCTGCAGCCAGAATCCCTGCTCCTGTGGCATGCCACTGTGGACCCGTGCCTCTGCAGGAGACACTTAGCTGCTCAGAGGCAGGTCTGGCTCAGTCTCTTGCGGAGTCCCTGGTTTCTGGTGCACACGTGGTTTTGTTTGAGCCCTCTGAGCATCTCTAGCAGGTATAGGGTTTGATTCTAAATGTGATTTTGCCCCTCCAACCATCTTGTTGGGGCTTCTCCTTTTCCCTTGGATGTGGGGTATCTTTTTTTGTTGGGATCCACCATTCTCCTGTCGATGGTGGTTTAGAGGTTAGTTGCAATTTTGGAGTTCTCACAGGAGAAGATGAGTGCATGCCCTTCTACTTTGCCATCTTGGGAAGCCATGAATAAATGTTTTCTGAGGGCAATTGAATTTATCCAATGTATAGAAGTTGAGATTAAATTCAACAGACTGGTAAATTCTTTTGATACCATGCCAATAGCCTTAGGGAGTAAATGTCTCAAGAGGGGAGAGAAGAGTAGGGCTGAGGTAGCATAGAAGAGTGGGTGTGCTGCTCCAGCACTTTTTCCTGCAGGCATTTACCCAGCTAAGGATATAGATAATGGGATGAAGTCAACTTGGGCTCATGTTATATATATTATCTGTAGCAAAATGTCACACACCTGGCAGGCATCTGCATGGTACTTCCATGGCTTTTAGTAGGAGCCTTAGGTGAATGTAGTTAATGGAGAGGTTTGGTATTAATGAAAACAACTTTGAGATTCATTTAAATATTTTCTGCTGTAATTTATTTATAACACCACATCCCTAGATTAGCAGCTAGAGATTGGTATTAACTTACCAGTATTTTTTGTAGGGTAACAGAGAGGGGTGACAAGAGCAGCTGTGTTTACATTTTCCTTTTTTAAAAAGTACTTCAATGATGAAATGATCAGATCTCAGTAAGTGATCTTTCTATACTTGGTTACCAACAAAAATTAATTATTTGTATGTGAAATATGAGCAATGATGTAGTCTCATAGGGTCTTGAGGGAATTAAACAAGACAGTATCTAATATTAGCATAGTTCCTGGCTCAAAGTTTGGGATTAATTAATGATTCATTATGGTTGCAATATATATGTCTTGTTAAGAATAAACAATAGCAAAAGCAATAGTGGGTGCCCACATTCCCATGATGCTTTATTGAGTTCTTTAGACAATGAAGGAAACATACTTAGGATTCTCTATATGATCAAAATTCTTAGGATTTTCAACTATGTGGGTAATTGAAATGTTTGTATTTGAACCAAAGAATAGAATGAACAAGTATTGTCTATTTTAATAAAGTGTTATCTAATTGAGAGCCATACCAAGAAAGTTGAAGACTAGATAATGAATTCAAATAGCCTAATCATATGATCATCTTGATAAACGCAGAAAGAGAAGTGATAAAATTCAATGTCTATTTATGACAACAAAGTGGGTATGGGGGGACATGTGTGTGTGTGTCCAGTTGCTCAATCATGTCCAACTCTTTGCAACCCCGTGGACTATAGCTTGCTAGGCACCTCTGTCCAAGGAATTTTTTCAGGCAAAAATACTAGAGTGGCTTGCCATTTCCTCCTCCAGGGGACCTTTCTGACCCAGGGATCAAACCCGTATCTCCTGCAATGGCAAGTGGATTATTTACGACTGTGCCACTAGGAAGTCCATGGCAGTGGGGGAGTATACCTCACTTAATAAAGGCCATATTTGACAAACTCACAGCTAACATATTCAACCATGAAAAGCTGAAAGCTTTTCCTCTAAGATCAGGAACAAGGCAAGTATACCCATCCTTGCTGTTTTCATTCAACATATTATTTGGAGTCCTAGCCACAGAAATCAGACAACAAAAAGTGTTAACAGACATCCAAATAGGAAAAGAAGTAAAACTGTTGTCATTTATAGATGACATTGTACTATATATATTTTTAGATAAAACCTTAAAGACTCCACAAAAGAACTATTAGAACTAATAAATGAGTTCAGTAAGTTGCAGGATATAAAATCAATAAATAGAAATCTGTTGCATTTATATACATGAATAAATAAATAAATATATATATATTTATATATATATGAATATTACTCACAATGAAAAAGAAGGAAATCTTGTCATTTGTGACAGTGGGTAGACCTAGAGGGTATTATGCTAAATAAGTCAGAAAGTCAAATACAATATGATTTCACTTATATGTGGAATCTAAAAAACAAAGTAATGAACAAATAAAGCAGAAAGAGACTCAAGTACAGAGAACAAACTAGTGGTCACTAGATAGGTGAGAGTTGGTGGTTCTGGCAAATCGGTGACCGGGATTCAGAGGTACTCCAGTTACAAATAAGTCATAGGAATGTAATGTGCAGCATAGGAAATATAAACAAGAATATTGTAACAAACTTGCATGGTTACTGGACTTACTACAGCAATCAATTCTTAATCTACATAAGCATTAAACCACTATGTTGTATACTTGAAACTAATAATATTGTATGTCAACTATACCACAATACTTTTTTAAGAAAAAGAATTCAAAATGACTTTAAGGTGGAATTACATCATTTTTTTTTTTTACACTTTGGAATTTAAAAAAATTATTGAAATATAGTTGATTTGCAATGTTGTGTTAATTTCAGGTATACAGCAAAGTGATTGTTTTATATAAGTATATATATCATCTTTTTTTACATTCTCCTCCATTATAAGTTATTAGAAGATATTGAGTATAGTTCCCTGTTCTATACAGTAGATACTTGTTGGTTATCTTGGTTATCTATTTTATTTTTAGTAGTCTGTATGTTTTAATTTCAAATTCTTAGTCTATCCCTCCCCCCCATCTTTGGTAACCATAAGTTTGTTTTCTGTGTCTGTGGATCAATTTCTGTTTTGCAAATAAGTTTATTTGTATCATTTTTCTTAGATTCCACTTATAGTCAATATCATATGTTTACCTTTGTCTGGCTTCACTTAGTGTGATAATCTCTAAGGTCCATCCATGTTGCTGAAAATGGCGTTATTCCATTCTTTTCTATGGCTGAGTAGTATTGTATATAGTACCACGTCTTCTTTATCCATCTGTTGATGGACATTCAGGTTGCTCCCATACCTTGGCTTTTGTAAATAGCTTTTGCTGCTATGGACACTGAGGTGCATGTATCTTTATGGATTATGTTTTCCTCCAGATAAATGCCTAGGAGTGGGATTGTAGGATTATAAGGTAGCTCTATTTTTAATTTTTTAAAGGAAACTTCATACAATGTTCTATAGTGGCAACATCAGTTTACATTCCTCCCAACAGTGTACAAGGATTCCTTTAAAGTCACTGGTCATTAGCCAAACCTAAAGTTCTTCAAAACATTTTCTATTTATCTTTAGAACTTATGATACATAAATGATAATATATAAACTAGACATTTGAAATAAAAACTTAAATACACTTAGTCTTTACTATGAACATGTACATGGAATTGTACATTGTGTGTGTGATTTTGGAAGCTGGGAAATTTTTGTACTGCATTTGCTATAGTGAGAAGTGCTCTGAGGTCAGCATCACAAGGCCGGTATTGTCATGATCATTCTGCATCTAATACTCTTACCAAGCCTGGTTCCTTTGCCCCAAGCACAGCAAGGCAAACGTGGAGGTTTATAGCAGATAAAGGAGTCATTCTCAAGGCAGCTAAGCTAGGAGACCAAAAAGCATCTCACATCTACCTCTCCAAAGGCCAGGGACTCAGGATGCTTATGACATAAAGCTGAGATGTGGGGAGCAAGACTGGCTAAAGGTAATTGGAGACAAGAAAAAAAGGTGGGCAAGGAGACTTCTGAGCTCTGGCTCCTTCGAGGTATGCTTGCTTGGAAAATGGCAGCGTTGGTGTGCGCTGAGGGTGGGGTTTTGGCCCTCTGAGGTCAAGATTCCACCACGTGGACAATTACACGTGAGCAGATGGAGGGCTCGTGAGCTTACCCAGTCTTAAACACCTGGAGCTCCAGCAGGGTGCTGCCACCTCCAAGTGCCTAAAAAACAAGTTGGGCAAACGGCTTGGCGCTTGGTTAGGATGCGTGGAGAGCAAGTTTTTTTTTTAATAGAAACAACTGAAGTGTGAGTGAGTGAAGGCAGGTTACAGGTGTAATGGATTTAACTGATGATTAACCTGGGCTTCAATACCAGGTAAGTTTCTTACTCTGAGACTTGGTATTCTTATGTTTAAAATGAAATCTGGTTCCTTTGTACTTTGCAGAATTAAATAAGATCATAGATGTGGAACGCTCTGAAAAAGGTGTCAAGTGTGATAAAAAGGGTAGTTTACATGGGTGTTACTATGCTCTTGTTCAGCTCCTGCTATGCCAACTACTGTTGCAATAAAACCTAACTAGGCAGCGTCATGGTTACCTAATTTTCAGGAATTGACTTCCCCAAACCTAACAAACATGACATGAAACACAATGCATATTGAGATCCTCTTGCTTTGCACCTCACTGAGAAGAGCATGATTTTGTCCACACACTATTATCTTCCTCTTTACATATCAAAATCTGGCCCAGCCTATGAAGCCTGAGTTCCAACTGAAATTACCTCATTTTTCTCTGTTCTTTTCACAGGTGTTAGTGCAACTTGAGGACTAAATTGTTTATCCTTTGCTTGGTATCCAAGCAAACTTTGGATCCTTAAGGGTAAAGTGTGTATTTGATGTATGATTTTACACCCAACAGAGTCTAGCAGAGTGCTTGGCCCCAAGTAGGCAGTGATGAGCAGACATTTCTTTATTGGTGAAGATATGTTACAGGATTTGAAATCTCATCCAGCATACAACTTTTGATAGGAGACAGAGAAGCAAGGGAATATTGGGGCAATTAGAAGATAGGAGATAAGCAAAAGGTAAATTGAAAAAAATGGGTTTAACCAGTTTAAACAAGGACAGGGAACTATAGTCAATATTTTGTAATACCCTATAAGGGAAAATAATCTGAAAAAAATATATATATGTATAATTGAATCACTTTGCTGCATACCTAAAACTAACACAGCATTGTAAATCAGGTATATGTCAATTTAAAAAAAGAGAGAGAGAGAAAAAGAAAAACTAGGTTTAGACATGATGAATATGAGAGAACTGAAATGAAGGATTAATTCAAACCCGCAGGTCAAATTCAAAGATCTGTAACAGGAGATTTTTTTAAAACCAGGAAAGAACATATACTTTTTTTTTTTTTTTTAATTTTTTTATTAGTTGGAGGCTAATTACTTCACAACATTTCAGTGGGTTTTGTCATACATTGATATGAATCAGCCATAGATTTACACGTATTCCCCATCCCAATCCCCCCTCCCACCTCCCTCTCCACCCGATTCCTCTGGGTCTTCCCAGTGCACCAGGCCCGAGCACTTGTCTCATGCATCCCACCTGGGCTGGTGATCTGTTTCACCATAGATAGTATACATGCTGTTCTTTCGAAACATCCCACCCTCACCTTCTCCCACAGAGTTCAAAAGTCTGTTCTGTATTTCTGTGTCTCTTTTTCTGTTTTGCATATAGGGTTATCGTTATCCATCTTTCTAAATTCCATATATATGTGTTAGTATGCTGTAATGTTCTTTATCTTTCTGGCTTACTTCACTCTGTATAAGGGGCTCCAGTTTCATCCATCTCATTAGGACTGATTCAAATGATTCTTTTGACAGCTGAGTAATATTCCATGGTGTGTATGTACCACAGCTTCCTATCCATTCATCTGCTGATGGGCATCTAGGTTGCTTCCATGTCCTGGCTATTATAAACAGTGCTGCGATGAACATTGGGGTGCACGTGTCTCTTTCAGATCTGGTTTCCTCAGTGTGTATGCCCAGAAGTGGGATTGCTGGTCATATGGCAGTTCTATTTCCAGTTTTTTAAGAAATCTCCACACTGTTCTCCATAGTGGCTGTACTAGTTTGCATTCCCACCAACAGTGTAAGAGGGTTCCCTTTTCTCCACACCCTCTCCAGCATTTATTGCTTGTAGACTTTTGGATGGCAGCCATCCTGACTGGAGTGTAATGGTACCTCATTGTGGTTTTGATTTGCATTTCTCTAATAATGAGTGATGTTGCAGCAAAACCATTTTCAAGACTCATTAAGGAAACAAAGAGAGAAGAACCAAATTAACAAAATTAGAAATGAAAATGGAGAGATCACAACAGACAACACTGAAATACAAAGGATCATAAGAGACTACTACCAGCAGCTCTATGCCAATAAAATGGACAACTTGGATGAAATGGACAAATTCTTAGAAAAGTATAACTTTCCAAAACTGAACCAGGAAGAAATAGAAGATCTTAACAGACCCATCACAGGCAAGGAAATCGAAACTTTAATCAAAAATCTTCCAGCAAACAAAAGCCCAGGACCAGATGGCTTCACAGCTGAATTCTACCAAAAATTTAGAGAAGAGCTAACACCTACCTTACTCAAACTCTTCCAGAAAATTGCAGAAGAAGGTAAACTTCCAAACTCATTCTATGAGGCCACCATCACCCTAATTCCAAAACCTGACAAAGATGCCACAAAAAAAGAAAACTACAGGCCAATATCACTGATGAACATATACTTTTATTAAACTACAATTTAAATCAGTTGTCCAACAATCAAGTATCAAAGATGCAGTAAGGTATGTGAAAAGAATGAAGAGAAGGGAACCATTATTTCATGTGCATATTATGTGTCAGCATCTGGAAAAATGCTTTATATAAACTCCAGTTTAAGAGAAAGGATGTGGTTTTCTGTTAAGCTATAGACAATGCAAGGGTGAGAGCAACTCTAGGGATGATATTTGGATTAAGGAAGATGGTGCATTTCTGGGATTTAAGTTTTGTGGTGTTTTTCCTCCCTCAATATTAGGAGTTATAATGCAGGACAAAATATCTGCCAATGCTTATTAAAAGAAAGCCTGAGAGTGATGAAAAGAATAGCTAGTGACAGATACCAGGAAATATTTTCTATATTATTGTAAGATTTGCAAGGCATGTGCATGATCTCTGCAATTCATAAGCAAACAGAGAGATCATGCTGGGTTCTTTGACTTTCTATCAAGCTCATCAAAGAAAGCAGAACACAATGAATTGCAAAGACATATTTTTGAGGAGAGATGTTTGAACAATATATGAGATAACAAAATGAAAGGGAAGTTAATAGCCATGATTTTTTTTTTCCCTAGGAGGGGAAAGTCAAGTAAATATTCTTTTGTTTTTCCTCTAAGAGAAATGTGAATTCTAATGAATCTTAAACTACATATCACCTTTGAGGAGCTATTAGTTTTTGTATGGAGTGGTTGATAGAATGACATTTTCCTATTGAATCTAGATAAGAATAGGCCAGCACTGTAATTGTTTTCAGAAGTTTGAAGTCACCAAAAACATATTTCAATAGAGAATGTAAAAGAAAAATTACTTTTAAACCGTGGGAAAACATATAGAAGTGACATTTTGAAAGGGAATGGGGTGTCATTTAACGTTATTTCAATGATAGAGGAAAATTCCACTGGCTTTGATTCTCATAGCAGATTCTCTTTCCTCCCCTAGTCTGTGGTATTATTGGGTTGGATAGTATGCAGGTAAATTCTTGCTGTTTTCATCCTTGAATTCCAATCAGTCTCAGGATTTATTTTCACACGTACTATCAATCAATAGAGTGAAAGGCACACATTAATAAATAACTTAAACTTTCTTTCCCTCCTGGAGATTTAAGAAGCGAACTAGCTTTAAAAAACGCATAAGCCAGTCCAAACTTGGTCGATATCTCTTTTATTTCCTTAAGTCAATTTTATCAACTGCGAAACAAAAAAAAAAAAATCTAATTTATTAACACTTGAATGCATAATTTACTCTCAGGCATGGAATGTTCCAAAACAAACAAGTCAGTTTGTATTTTTAGTTATATGAATTTTTGAATATACTACCTCATAAATCTACTATATTGCTGAACTTAAGAAAAAAAAGTGTTGACACTCAAGGGGCCCACCGTTAATTATCTCTCACTGCCGACATCATGACCTCCCTTTATTCTATAGGATTTTTTTCCTCCTTATGGTGCTGTAAATATTTCGTGTATTTTTTCCCCCTATTAGATCTGTGGTGCTCCTCAGTGGGTATGGTCTCAGTAAATTTTCTAGGATATTCTGCCAATTCTATAAAGATGTTTGCTGTTACTTATTTTCTAATATAAATCTGTATTAGTATATTCAACTCTGCTAATGAGGAAACAGAGCTTCAGGCAGGTTGATTTGTGGACATGGTCATCTCAGTTCCCAGTGATGCACTTGTGTTGGGGGATTGGCTGTAAACCGTGTTCTTTGCCTCGGCTTGTTCTTTGCTGCAGGCTCATCTATAGGAATGATGCCATTTTGTGACTTCTGTCTGCATGATGCCTTGCCTGACTCTCCAGTCTACACTGGCACCTCTATGCTCTCTTCTTCACCTTATACGTTCTCCTCAGCAGTTATAATAATTGGGAGTTTTACGTTTGTGTGACTACTAATGTATGTGTCACCAACTCTCCTATGATCCATGAGGAAAGGAACTGTATTTCCAGTACCCACCACAGAAACAGATGCAGAGAGGGCGCTCAGTAAATAGTCTTGAAAGCATGAGTTAAGGTGAGATTCAAACCCAAGTCTGTACTGTTCCAGAGTCATGGATTTACCCATTAAGGAGTGGCTGCAGCGCTCCCATGGTCAATTCTTACATGTGGATTTTTGAGGCCTGGTGGCTACACATGCCCTACCCTGTATGCGGTATCCTGAATTGTCGTATTGAGACTGGATGGGAAGCTCATTGAGCGCATGCCCCATCGTTTACATTTATTGTAAGTAAAGCATACAGTTGGTTAGTCTTCAGTAAATACTAAATATCAAGAGCTGATCTTAAAGTGTACTCTATCACAGAGCATTCTCTCTTCCATTCATGGCATTTTCCTACCATTGTTCCTTGGCATTCTCTGTTCTTCTGTTTTAATAACTGATTTGATCATAATCATGATTGTGTCACCAGGCTGTGCATGGTGTTAATGTTTCCTTTTTTCTCCTTTATTTTAAGACATTTGGACTGATCAAGCTTTCAAATCCTTGAAAAGGTGAACGTCACTGTCCATGGCAAGCTGCATATTTTTACAATGTACCACACAACTCTGGAAGCAACACAGAAATTCAGAGTACTCAGATTGAAAAATGAACACTTTCTACGTTTAAAAGTGAATGAGTTTTACATATTTTTGGAGTTACATACATTTTTCTTCCCATTTATAAGAACCAGAACCCATAACTGGACACAAAGCAGGAGTTTTAATACTATTCTGCTTTGGGTCTTTGTTGATTTTTCTTCCCACCCCCACCCCATCCCATCCACTCCATTCCTTTTGTTCTTCCTAGTTTCGTGCTAACTTTGGAGCTGCAGACATGTCATAGATCACAGGTTTTTATATATGAGCTAAGAGAAAGAATGCTAAAATAATTTCTTTCTCAGGCCTTAAAGATAGATGGCAGGTCAAGACACTTGAGTTCATAGCCAAACATGCTGAGGCACAAACGACATGGCAGTAATTTGAGTTGCGAGTGCCAAAAGTGCTTGTTCAGCACTAACAAGAAATAGGAGAACAGGATCAGTATAATCTCATATTCTTATTAAATTAAAAAAAAAAGAGTAATGCCAAGGTTATGACATGAACTGACAAGACCAAAAAAAAAAAAAAAGAAACAAAAAATAACACACACACAACTCAGAGTTTTTCAGATGCTTCATCTTCTATTTGCAGGCATGTGAAAGAATAAAAATAAGCCCCATGGCATGAGTTATAGATGAAGTATCTGCCTTTAGCTTGGAATTTCCTGGCATTTTTCAGCTTGTGACACAGACTTGATGTGATTAAACAAGGGCTTTTCTCCAACTGTAAAGTTTTCTTTTTTTGTTTCAAAGCTGAATCTAATATGCTCTAACTTTTTTTAAATGGGAGCAGATGCCTCTGTTCTGTGAGCTGGCTACCAGACTCTCAGAAATAAGTGGCGAGTGGAGGCCTGTTCTGGTAGAGGTTAAGGAAACAGTCCTCCATATTTGTCTTTTAGAACTGCACGTTACCCCTGCATTCCCAAGCAACAGGGAGGCTTATCCCTCCACAGGATAAGGCTGGCCAGGGGATGGCTTCCCTTGGATTGGATTTTCTTGGAGAAGTCTCTGAAGAAGCATGGTATTGGGGCCAAGCTCACCAGTGAGCGACAGCATTGCTGTCCCCAAGAGATGATAGAAAGAAGGTCAGGGTCACCTTTAGTGGCTGAGTACAAGATTGTCAAAATTACTATTGTCATTTTCTTTTTCCTAAGCTGAAGGCATATTAAAAAGCAGAGACATTACTTTGCCAACAAAGGTCTATCTAGCCAAAGCTATGGCTTTTTTAGTAGTCATGTATGGGTGTGAGAGTTGGACTATAAAGAAAGCTGAGCACTGAAGAATTGATGCTTTTGAACTGTGGTGTTGGAGAAGACTCTTGAGAGTGCCTTGGACAGCAAGGAGATCCAACCAGTCCGTCCTAAAGAAAATCAGTTTTGAATATTCATTGGAAGGACTGATGCTGAAGCTGAAACTCCAATATTTTGGCCACCGGATGCAAAGAACTGATTAATTGGAAAAGACCCTGATGCTGGGAAAGATTGAAGGTGGGAGGAGAAGGAGACGACAGAGGATGAGATGGTTGGATGGTATCACCTACATGATGGACATGAGGTTGAGTAGGCTCGGAGAGTTGGTGATGGACTGGGAAGCCTGGTGTGCTGCAGTCCATGGGGTCGCAAAGAGTTGGACACGACTGAGCAACTGAACTGAACTGAAAGCTGAAGGGGTGCTAGAGAAATGGGGAGAGGGAGGCTGAGTGTAGTGGTGAACAGTCTGGCAATCTCCTGGATATGCCTAGGTCTGGTCCTGGGGCAGGGGCAGCCAGGATTCTCTGCATCCTTGGTGTTTTGTGTGATGAGTCACGTAGGGATGGGAAATAGGGCCAGCCCCTGGTAAGTTCAGCCCCACCCCTGAGGTAGTAGCTCTCATCATCGCTGAGGAGCACAGACTAGACTAGGAAACTGTCCTGACCAGCCAACAACAATCATGGGGGGTGCAGAATACGACCAGAGACAAACCTTACGCTAGTCCTTCCTTCTGCAGGGAGGGTGAAGGGAGCTAAGGAATACTCCTTAATTTCCTTTCAACTGCTGTGATCTTGAGCATACACAGTGAAGGTGAATATGTGCTTGAAACCGTCTGGAAAAGGTCCCCTGCGCCTAAACTGTTCCAATGTCAAATGCCACCACTTAGTGATATATTTGCAATCATAAATAATGCTTTCATAATATTAATAATAATTAAGTATTATACTTGAGTTCTCTTGATTTTGGTTTTTGTGAATCTATTGTGTTTTTGATTTGTGGTTTCCCTGATTTTTGAGTATGTTAACCCATTACTATATCTACTTGCTTTTGACTGGGAGTTATACAGACTCAAATACCATTCTTCTTTTTACCATCTTGATCTCTATCTCAAATAATAATCAAGCAATAATTCAATAAATCTGGTGAAGGTTGGAGGGAAGGAATCTATATCTCAGGTTAGCTATAGATTGTTGTTTAATAAAATTATTTTCTCTACCTGTAGATCAGCTCTACAAAGGAAAGTAAGCCATTGATTGATGGAAGGATTGCAGATTTATTTCAGTGGTCTGTGACTAGGATCTCGAAGAATTCTTGCCCCACTGATGTGACCACGCACACATCACCAAGCTCCTTGGGGCTCAGATGTGTTGTCTGTGTAAAAGAAGTGTAGACATGGTGGCCAACTTGGATGATTTCCAAGGTTCTTTCTGGGTCTGGGTCTGATACTCTATGGGGAAATGATTCTTGAGAAGGAGGCGGGGGGCTTGAGAAGCCCAGGATGTGGGGGCTGGCAAGGAGATTTGAAGTGGTGCAGAGTGTTTCAGGTAAGTGGTTTTCTATTGAGAAAGATCACATTTCTCTAAAAAGATTTGACTGGAATCCATACTCCTTTGTTTTTGAGCCACGTTCTTTTGGGCTTACTCTTTACAAAGAAATACCACCCACAGTCCTGGATGGTGTATATGTGTGTGTGTGTGTGTGTGTGGTGTTATTTGGTCGTTATCTTATTTTGGCTCCTCTAAAGCCTAGCCTACTCAAAATGTAAGTCTTTACTAGTTTCTTGACTTCAGAGGTTATAATGGCTGTAGTTAAATACATATTTAGGCACATTAAAAGTTTACATTAAGGAAAGCGAAAGAACTTGAAAATTTTGGGGGCTAAAATAAAACTTATTTGGTAACTGGCTTTACCACCCACTCACTTTTCTGAATACTTATAAACAATCCATTCAATAAAGAAATTATACATGAAAATGTTACATCAGAAGTTACAGGGTGCTTTGAGAATTTAAGCACCGACAATCATATGGTACTTGACACTTACAGTTCAGACAGAATAGTATAAATGTCATGCAGAAATATGCTAAAATTGATTTAAGGCCATGCTCTAGTATATGACCTGTAAAAACATTTGAAACCCCTAAAATATGAAACCTGAAAGTTCACAGAAGCAGCTCAATCTAACAACACCTTCACAGACAATATTTAACTTGGTAAAATGTTGATAACATTAAGGAATTAGTCATGGAAAAATCATTTCACTTTCCCTTAGAAGCTTTAAAAAATGATGGGCCTAGAAGAGTTATAGATTCTGACCCACAGGGACTGAGTGGGAAGGTAGAGAAATTTTCTGGAAGAGCAGAATCACTTAGCAGTAGGCTATCAAAGGTGACATACGGCAGAATTAGTCATTCCCTTTTAATGCTCCTAAAGTGTTTTCTTGCGGCCTGTTACAGCTGTTACCAAAGATCTCACCTGTAATACATTCAGCTGTGACCATGACTGTTTTTCCTATCCTCTGATGACTCCTCAAGGGAGGAACATGGTCATTTATTTCTCTCCCCTCCAGAACTACTGTTCCAAAGACTAAAACGCAGACCCCTGAAACCACTCATGCCTGTTAGTCTCTGAACTCGCTTGCCCAACTACCTGAAATTTTCACTCAGAAGTATAATTATCATCTCAGACTTGACATTGCAAACAGAACTCTTGCTTTCCACCTCAACTTCTTCCGAGTTGGCTGTGTCTCCATTTCAGTAGTTGGCACAACTTTCCACCTAGTCGTTCAACCCAATCCCCCAAAACTATCCTTGATTCTTTTTGCCATTTAAAGCCTGTCCTCTGATTCTTCAGCACCATCAGCAAAACTTCTCCTGAAACCACCCACTCCTCTTCCATTCTTATGGCCACTTTAATTCAAGCCAAATTAAAGACTGCTATGATAGCATGTTTCAGTTTCTTTGCTCAGCCCAAACCATTCTCCATGTAGCAGCCCGAGTGATCTTTTGAAAAGTTGGACCTGAGTAGGTCACGTTGGTGGTATGCCCTTCACTGGATCCCTGTTGCATTTAGAATAAAATATGAAATTTATTCCAGAGGTATGCTCTGGCATGTCTTGCTGTGTGCCTTGGCATGTCTTAGTTCTTTGACTTCCTCTTGAACTAGTCTACCCATCACTCACTGTCCTTTAGTCACACAGACCATCTCTGGTTGTGAACATAGGACTCAATCACTCACCTGTTTTCTTTAGCAGCAGATTCTCTGCTTCATGAACCTCAGGGGGCTGGCTCCTTCATATAGTCTGCTGTCAGTCCAAATGTCTATTTTTTAGCGAGTTCTTGACTGACCATCCTTCCTTAATTAGCATCCACTCCCAATACCCCTTATCTCTATTACATCATCCTGTTTTGTTTTACTTGGAGCATTTATCACTAGTAAACATTATTATTTGTTCATTTTTTATGTGCTTACTTATTATTTTCAGCTGTGTCCCTCACATGGAAGGCCTATATGAGCAGGAAGCTTGCCTGTTTTGTCCTTCATTGAAGTCAGTCCTAGAACAGCACCTAGGTCATAGTTGTTGTTCAGTTGTCAAGTTGCATCCAACTCTTTGTAGCTCCAAAGACTGTAGCCCCCCCAGGCTTCCCTGTCCTTTACTGTCTCCCAGGATTTGCTCAAATTCATGTCCACTGAGTCAGTGATGCTATCCACTGCAGTGGGGTGCCATGCCTTCCTCCAGGGGAACTTCCTGACCCAGGGATCAAATCAGCCTCTCTTCTGATTCCTGCATTGGCAGGCAGATTCTTTATCACTAGAGCCACCTATGAAGACCTTAGGACATAGCAGTGCTCCATAAATAAGTGATGACTGAATAAATGAATCCATCCCTATTTCCAGCTCCATTCCTGAACTCTGCCTTTAGTGAGAAGTGTGTGATGACCCTTTTGGTATGGAAATCAGTGAGGGTGGTGAGAGAAGACAAGAAAGGCATAAAATGTGGCCTTGTTTCCCTTACCTGTCTCACCCCTCCTCAAGACATCAGAGTGTGTGGGGGGTGAGCTACATGATGTTGTTGGGAGGTCTGAGCAGCCCCTTCTCATCGCACTTTTCTTAGTATCATAGTTTGATCAATGAAATCAGAAGTGACACATTAGGAGTAGAAAAGGAAGTTTAAAGTTCATATCCTGAGCTTCTCAGGAGTTATTTTACTGGGTTCACCATTTCTATTGGTTTAGATGAAACAGGGTGTCTTGGAAGGCTGATCTTGTTCCTGGGCCTCTGGATAAAGGGAAATGGCTTTGGTGCATTTAGATGGGTTTCTCTGATCTACACACACATGCACATGCATACGCGCATGCATACACACACACACACACACACACAGTATGAGGCCTTGACCTTCAGAGGGCACTTATAGCTATGTAATTTGGGACATACCAGGACTCTATCCCTGATATCTAAAAGCTTGAAATATATTTGGGAAGGTGACATATGCACAAGGAATATGAAATACTTATTTAAGGAAAAGACTTAAATACTACAAATTGTTACAATGTATGTGAACAGTGATGACTCAAAAAACACAGAGAAATAACTATGAGTAAAAATTATTAGGTCTTCATCCACATTTTCCCAAGCTATGTAAAACCATAGGGGCTTCAGTGAGGCTGCAGAAAATAGTTTTCTCAATACACTGGAATTAAATATTCACCAAGTTTTTTTTTTTTTGGCAATTTGTTGCAAGATCTGAAGTTGAATCACATTCAATTAGTAACAGTTAACATAACCAAAATGTCAATTAAATTTTAAAATAATGAACTAATGGATAGAGTGTTTAATATTGAGATTTTTAGAGGAAAAAGTATTTGTCTTTCTGCAGACATATTTATCTCTTCAATTTTTAGAACCTATTTTCCAAATAGAGATTATGCAAGCCCTTTATTATTTTTCTCACATACCTTGCCCTTCTTTACCTTTTAGAAACTCAGAAAGAAAAATCAACATACTCAACATTTATTTTCTTTTAAGTTCAGCAGCTCTAATGAAAATCTTGGAAAGAGAGAAATTTGAAACTGATTGTTTCATGGTAATTGTGGGTTTATCGGGTAACTTTCAGGGCTCTCCAGGTGGCTCAGTGGTAAAGAATCCACCTGCCAATGCAGGAGACACGTAAGACACAGTTTTGATCCCTGGGTCAGGAAGATCTCCTAGAGGAGGAAATGGCAACCCACTCTGGTCTTCTTACCAGGAAAATTCCATGGAGAGAGAGCCTGATGAGCTACAGTCCGTGGGGTTGCAAAGAGTCAGACCAGGCACGCACGCTGATAACTCTATGCTCTTGGTATCACCCGAGATCACTTTGCACATAAATGTACACAACTGTGGGTACACAACTGTGGGTACACAGCTGTGGATGAGTTCCTGACTTGCTCTGGTTTATCAAACAAGCTTTTGCAACGTGCTATGCACTGTTCTCCACAGCTCTTCTGTAAGCTGGCTGGCCCTCCTTGAGAGCTTCCTTTCCAAGTTGCACAGGCTCTTTCAAATCATTACAGAACATTGTTAGTCTTGTATGGACTTTGCCTTCAAGCTCTTCAGGACTCTATTGCTCTAAAATGATCTAATTTTTACAAGGAAAATCCCTGTGACTTGAGAAAACACAAAGTAAATGCAGGACAAAGTAACTTGGTTAATATAAGCTCTTCTCTGAAAAAGATAAACCTGCCATTTGATTATTTAGGCAAATTTGACATATTTCAGCCTTCATTCATTTACACTTCTTCAATAGGTAATTTTTTTTATCAAAGACTACTAGGTCAAGAATTTCTAGGGTCATCCCTGCATAAGACATTTGTGGGTTGAGTAGCTTTTATAACTGACTTCTTTATCAGAAAGACTTCATAGGCAGCTGCATATTTTATTGCCTTTCCCCATTCTAGTTAACAAGGGAGAATAATCCATTGAGAAATGCATAAATACATATTCAGCTTATACCGTGGCAGTTTAAAAAGTGTTTCTGGAAATGCCATGAACATTTTATGGATTGTGAACTCTTTCAATTTTCAAATTTATAACATAACTGTAAAAGTTTTGAAGACCTTTAGGGAAAAAAATAAAAAGCTCACTTCTTCCTTAAAACTTATGTCTGAAACTGATTAGTCTCATGAAATGCCCCTTTATGTTGGAGAAAACTTTAGAAAACCTAGGACTTACCATTGAGTCAAGACCATTTATATCTTCAGTCATGTTTGTTTATACCTGGCATATTCACCCTGGCTTAGACATCTCTTGTATGATCCCTGGTTTTAGGTGGTTAGCGTACAGAGCTGCGTGTATAGGAGAGCATTCACTATTTATGTTTGTCCTGGCATGTCACTTCAGTGGATTCTCCCAGGGTAAGTGGGGAGAAGTACCTGAGGCCTTTACTGGATGTATAACTAACCTATTCCCAGAGCAGAAGGGCGCCTTTTAAGGCAACTGCTGAGATGTATCCTGTCAACTCTTACCACAACTCAGTACTGTGTTAGTTTCCAGTATTATTCATTTGATGTAATTAATTTTATTTATATATAATGCAATGATATTTCTACTTTTACTGCTTCCTGGAGCTATTCCAAGCAAAAGCTTAATTTGCATAACAAGTACACTGTTTCATCTTTATGTGACTTTCTTTCCCTTTGTAAGGTCCTTCATATACATAGTGTGCTTGCAGATTAAAAAACTCTTGGTACAGCAAAGCCATTGCTATTTATTTACTTTAAACAGAAGCTCAAGAAAAATACTGATTAACTACAGTGGGACTTTCTTCCTATTTTAGCATGACTACCAATACTACTAATGTGACTGTTAATGTTAATAGAGAGTTCCAGAAAAACATCTACTTCTGTTTTATTGACTACGCCAAAGCCTTTGACTGTGTGGATCACAACAAACTGGGAAATTCTTAAAGAGATGGGAATACCACGCCACCTTATCTACCTCCTGAGAAATCTGTATGCAGGTAAAGAAGCAACAGTTAGAACTGGACATGGAACAACAGACTGGTTCCAAATCAGGAAAGGAGTCCTCAAGGCTGTATATTGTCACCCTGCTTATTTAACTTATATGCAGAGTACATCATGTGAAATGTCGGGCTGGATGAAGCACAAGCTGGAATCAAGATTTCTGGGAGAAGTAGCAGTAACCTCAGATATGCAGATGACACCACCCTTATGGCAGAAAGTGAAGAACTAAAGAGCCTCTTGGTGAAAGAGGAGAGTGAAAAAGTTGGCTTAAAACTTAACATTCAGAAAACTAAGATCATGGCATCTGGTCCCATCACTTCATGGCAAATAGATGGAGAAACAATGGAAACAGTGACAGATTTTATCTTTTGGGGCTCCAAGATCATGGCAGATGATGACTGCAGCCATGAAATTAAAAGACGCTTGGTCCTTGGAAGAAAAGTTATGACCATCCTAGACGTCATATTACAAAATAGAGACATTACTTTACCAGCAAAGGTCCGTCTAGTCAAAACATGACTATGGTTTTTCCAGTAGTCATGTATAGATGTGAGAGTTGGACCATAAAGAAAACTGAGCTCCAAAGAATTGATTCTTTTGAACTGTGGTGTTGGAGAAGACTCTTGAGAGTTCCTTGGACTGCAAGGAGATCCAACCAGTCCATCCTAAAGGAGATCAGTCCTGGGTGTTCATTGGAAGGACTGATGCTGAAGCTGAAACCCCAATACTTTGGCACCTGATATGAAGAGCTGACTCATTGGAAAAGACCCCGATGCTGGAAAAGATTGAAGGCAGGAGGAGAAGGGGATGACAGAGGATGAGATGGTTGGATGGCATGACTGTCTTGATGGACATGAGTTTGAGCAGGCTCCGGGAGTTGGTGATGGACAGGGAAGCCTAACGTGCTGCAGTCCACGAGTTTGCAAAGAGTCAGACATGACTGAGTGACTGAACTGAACTGAGTGTGACTACAGATGTATGTGTATAAGTTTTTTCTTTCTTCCTCTATCCTATGGTAGTAAAAATAATGTAGGCTTCAGAACACAGAAAGAAATCCTTGGTAATTTAAATCTTTACTTGCTCATCTTAAATTGACTTTGCTTGCTAGTTTTAAATTTGTATATATAATTGTTAAAGTGCAGGATCATTATATAACTCAAATCCATGAAAAACATGAGTTCACATCAGAAACAACTGAAAGTAAAGAGAAGGAATTGTATGACAGAGGACAGCTGATGTGACCAGTCTTAATATTTCTATATTTCAAAATCCTAGGAGATCTTTGGTTCAAGGGTTCCTGCATGGTGGCAGGCTTATGTTTGAGGGAGGGTGGCACTCTTTCTATTATTTCTATAATGAAAAGTGTTTTAGTTCCCAAATTTCCCTATCCTTTGTGAGTGAAAAGAAATGGGACTTCTATTTTGCACACTTATTCATTCCCATTATGTTTCTAATGTTTTTGTTAACTGTTAGACAATGTAGACAATCTATAAGGTACACATAATTTCTATTTCTGAGGTGCAGAAACTGGCGTTCAAAGAAGATAAGCAAATGCTCATGGCCACAGTTATTAAGAAAAAGCTGGAATTTACATGTAGGTCTCTGATTATAAAATCCAGAGTCTTTCTTTTGTGGGATGCTGTCAGTGAACCCAGGGCCTTTTGCCTTCTTCCATTATTCTTTGTGCTCTAAATATTTAATTGTCCTTTAACATTTTTCTGAATGCACCCCCAAATTTTCTAAGTCCCATTAAGGATGAGACCCAGGTCTGTCAGAGCCCTCTAATAAAGGAAAAATTCATCTCTGAAAGAAGGTCCTACCTGGGGCAGAGAATACTATAACATAGTTCTGCAAACATTTTCAGTGAAGCAGAGTTAATATAAATGCCAAGGTCAGGCTTAAAGTGGAGCAGCAAGGGAATGAATGCCCTCATTGGGCACCTGAGGCCCAAGGAAAGTGGGCAATTTGGCTTTAGCCATTGTGTTTGTAATTGTATATGGAGTCAGGGGGTCTGGCCTGAGGAAGCTCAAGGAAACTGAGACTTAACTGGATTTAAACTGAATTTATCTGATGAGTTTGGGGAATCAATGTGCCCAATTTGATTTGCCTGTGGGTTTGTTTGGCTTCAGGGCTGGGTGAAGGTGTTAGTGCTAGAGCCTTTATGTGATGGAACTTTCCCTGAATTTACCTGTTGTCCAGGGTGCACAGACTGAGGGGCTGCAGTAAAACTGAAGAAGCTGGAAGGTCTCCGTGAGCTCGTGAGAGGGAGGGTACAGGGTTTGCAGTGACTCCGTGTGGCCTGGTGGGGGGGTAGAATGGTCTCCCCTGTCTGTGGGGAGCGTAGCACGCTCTGGCAGATGCAGCTGGCAGTGCCAGGGGCATCAGGGCCTCTTTCCAGGAGCATTGAAGATGCTGTCAGCAATGGTGGAGGCCTGGCATGTTGGTGAGGGACAGAGGCGCATTAGGAAGGAATGCCCTGGGGCCTATAGTCCACTTGAGTGGCATATCTGAGATGGCTTCTCGGACTCCCAGAAATATTCGGAGGAGACATTGCAAGGACGTCATCACCCTGTGTGTGGAAATGGGTCAGGTTTAGCTTATTACTTTTATCTCCTAACCTGACCACAGCTGCATCCATGATACAGTGAGCCAGAGGAACATTCGGGTCATAATTAATGGAGAGTATTAAGAATTCAAGGAAACCAGAGGGCAATAGGTCTCCACATTGCAAGGGAAGGACCCGCTGTTTTCTGACCGTGGTTTGATGCTGGTGATACGTGTCACACGGCTTCTAGGACTCTACCCTGAAAGCCTTAGTCAGCTCCAGGTTTCCTTCAGAAGGGAAAGAGTGTATTGTTTCTTTTGTATTTTTAAGACACTCAAACCAAAGTCTTTTCCGTTTTTGGTCTTGTGCTTTATGTAATCAGAAGTTACTACTGTGTCAGAATACATTAATGAAGAGAGTACCTCTAGGTCTGCAGTTTTTGCTGTTGATGGATTTTGTGTGTGTGTGCCTCAATTCAAAATTCCTCCTGTGCAGTTTCTGTGTAGAAGAGTTTATGTGTGTGTGTGTTTTTAATCATCTGTTTTGTACCTTAAATGTTGAATACAGTGTAGCTTCAATCATCTCATCAGAAATTCTACTGCTTGTTGGGGAAGAGTTAGTCCAGCTTATATCTGTTGACCTACAATCAGGACATCGACTACTTCTGCAAAAGGTCCAGTATAATCACAGATTCAATAGAAAACCTAAAATAAAGAGGAAGAGGAAAAGTTGGAACAGGGCACAATGTGTGTATGTGGAGATCCAAGTTGTATATCTCCTTTCTCAGTTCCAGATGGTGCCTAGAATCCGCAGTCACATTTTTTAACATGCATCCTCCAAAATGGATTAAAAGGAATGATGCATAGTTAGAGTGTCTAAGACCAGAGCTTTAGAAATTTGAGTGAGAAACCTGTGGTTAGACAATGGCACATGACTCTAGGATGAAAATATGACTGTTTATTTCAGTTATACTTCATGTAGAAAAAAACAAAACAAAACTGTCTCTTTTATTTTGGTAAGGCAAGATATTTAACCCAGCACTTTCCAAAACATGTTCTGAGAAGTATCAGTCTGGCCAGATGCCAACCAGAAACCGGTTTTTCAGAGTTTCATGGCTTCATAAGTTTGGGAGGTACTGTTACAAAAAGCAAATCACATTTAGGCACCACTAGAATTTGCAAGACTTTAATAAACCAATATATTCTGTAACCCCCAGTCAGGGGAAATAGCTCACACACACTCTGCTTTTCTCTGAGGTCATTTTTAGAGGAGTGAAACCACTTTGAGAAATGTGGGTTTTCTCACTGAGAAGGAGTAACTCAACCAGGCAAATTAAGGACCAAGACAACTAACAGAAAAACTACCTTTCCCATTGAAATCATTAGCAAATTAAACAGTGATAGGATTCTTCATGGCTACATATTTTTGTCTGAGTTAGTTTCCAAAAAGTTACCCAGAACAAGTGCCTCTTAAATGTAAGATACTGGTTTTGGTGCTCATAAAAACTTCCTAGAAAATCAAGCTTTTACACTAAAAGTATACAATTGACCTGAAGTAGTTACTGTTCCCTCCTTAAAATGAAAGTTAGTCACTTAGTTGTGTCCTACTCTTTGTGATCCCAGGGACTGTAGCCTGCCCAGCTCCTCTGTCCATGAAATTCTCCAGGCAAGAGTACTGGAGTCAGTTGCCATTTCCTTCTCCAGGGAATCCTCCGATCCAGGCATAGAACCCTGGTCTCCTGTATTGTAGGGAGATTCTTTACCAACTGAGCCTCCTTATGAGATCTAAGAAACATAGAAGATGGCTGAGGATGTTTCTAGATGATAAGAGAAGAATTAGCAGGTGTCATGTGAGTGCTGACATTAGCTCTTGATTGCTGAGACGTCTATTTCAGAGACATCCATCTCAAATAAACATTACTGGCTATATGACATAGTGACCGATAAAGCAACTAGAAAGAAACCAGGTTGCCCCACTCATGAAGTTCCCCTTTTAGAAAGCTATCTGCTTGAGTGATCCTGCTTATCCCTTCTTGCATTCTAAATCCCCTTATTTTTTTTTTAAATCTGCCGATAAAGAATGAACCTGTGAAACCCTGAAAGAAAATGAAAGTTGTTCATCTGAGTCTGACTCTTTGCGACCCCTCTTGGAATTCTCTAGGCCAGAATACCAGAGTGGGTAGCTGTTCCCATCTCCAGGGGATCTTCCCAACCCAGGGATTGAACCCAGGTCTCCCATATTGCAGGTGGATTCTTTACCAGCTGAATCACCAGGGAAGCCCAAGAATACTGGTGTGGGTAGCTTATCCCTTCCTCAGGGAATCTTCCCGACCCAGGAATCAAATCAGGATCTCCTGCATTGCAGGCAGATTCTTTGCCAGCTGAGCTCCCCGGGAAACCCTTGTGAAACCCTAGGTGCCCCATTGTCCAACACCAGTAAAGGCAGAGACTTAAGTCTCCACTGCCTCAGTTTCTCTCTGTGACCTCACTGTGTGGCTTATGGATGTTCTGTGTACTCCTCTGAATGAATCTTGCTCTTCAGTTTCCTAATGATTTTTTTTGTGTGGGCGTGTCTTGTAGTCATAATGATCTCAGGGACCGGCCCAGCCACAACACTGGGAAAAAGTGGGGGAAATGTCTGTTGGGGGCTCGCCCCAACATGTATGGTCCAGGGGGTACCCCAGCATTTCTAGTTGATAGCATTATTATCAATAGGCTGAAACTTCCCACAGTGGCTCAGCAGTAAAGAATCCACCTGCAGTGCAGGAGACGCAGGTTCAGTCCCTGCGTTGGGAAGGTCACCTGGATGATGAGGACATAGCAGCCCACTCCAGTATTCCTGCCTGGAGAATCTCATGGACAGAGGAACTTGGCAGTTTATGATCCATGGGGTTGCAAAGATTTGGACACAATGGAAGCGATTGAGCACGCACAATGATGGTAAGTAACATGACTTAAGAATTCTCTCTCTACACAGAGGTCAGTCGCTCCCAACATTTTCAACCCCCCATATTGGAGCATATCCTCAGGGCTGAGAACATGGAATTCCAGGTTCTGCTTGGTTCTTGTCTAGACAGACTGCCACAGGTGCTGAATGCCAGGCTGGGTTCAAGATTTACCTGCTGGGGAATGTGTAAACATTGCTTTATGTACCAAAGGAACAGAACTTGATAATGTCCAAAGACAGCTGAAGCAGAAGTTTATTTTAAAAACCCATTATGCAAGGAATTCTAACTCAAAAGCAATAATTAAGAAACATTTAGAAAATCTGGCAAATGTGCTCTATAAGACAATGCAGAAGGGAGACTACTAGAGGCATCTTCATCCCCTGGTTATGGGGATGGGACTCTGAGTGGTGTGAACGTTGCCTAATTTGGAGAAAGTGTGGCAGTCCAAGCTGGGAGCAAACATAGAGGCTATGGAGCCCTCCCCTGGGCCTTTAAGCAGGAAGCAGCAGAGACAGACCATGTTCTCCCTCATTTTAAAGGCCCTGAGTTCACCATCAGAAACTCACTGGAGGAAAAGCCAGGAAAATGCCTACGTCTTCACCCTCTCTAATTTCTCATTATAGTTTTCTATTTTTTCCTCTCCCAGGTCATAAAATATAATGTAAAACCAAGATGGATTGTAACAAAGCATGATCCAGATATATAACTAATTCCTGCAATTTAAGATCTTTAGACTTCCTAGAAATAAGTTTTTCACTTTATTATATGAAAAATTAAGGTAATGTAAGATTTAGACTTTACAGACAATTCATAATTAACTGAAATTGTGACCTTTTCCAATACTCACATCTGAATGACATCATTCTTAAAACTACTTAGGGTTTGTCTTAATGTTTTTCCAGAGGTTAGTGCTATAAAGCATTGTAGGTCATGTGGAATTTTAATTTTGAATCATAAGAAAAAATATCTTGCCTATAATAGGATCATTACTTTTTTTCTTTCCTTTGAACATGAGCTACAAGGAGAATAAGAAAAACATGTTCAATGTTTTGTTAGTGAAAATAATTTTGATAAATGTTACAGCTAAAGATTAGAATTCTATTTACTACCTTTAATACAAGTTGAGGGTGCTTTAATACTTTTGCATATAATTATTCATTGATATTTCTAAATGTAATGATGTGAAAGCCTGCTGCCATCTAAGAATAAATAATGCAACTATGTTTGAATATCTGTACATTTCACACTTTACCAAGTGAGTATATTTCATATGATAATAACTCTGTCCTAGAATAAGGAATACTCAAATTGATGGACATGTGATTTTAAATGTAAGCGTAACATCAAGGAATATGGACACATTTTATAATTGTTTTTATATCACTCAAGAAGTCCTGAATGAGTCTCTGGAAAAGTGTGCAAGAGACAAAGGAAGACAAGATTAATAGTGTTTTTCAAGAATCTTATGGCTCAGTTGGAAGAAAGAAAATAAGTCTGTGGAAAGCTAAATGATTAACAAGAAGAGTAAAAGTAAAAGGTAAGACGAATAATAAAGACATGACTTATTAATGGAGCTCAGAGGAGAGAGAAAGAGAACCACATAGCAGTGGTAGTATTTGAACCTGACATAAAAGGATAGGGAAGATTGTACTAGTTAGAGAGGACCACTTCCACTCTCTGCATGTGTGAGAGAGTGAGAATATGGAAAGATTGTTGCAGCAACAGGACACTATGGTTCTAATGCAGGGGCTAGTGAATGATACAGTTTATTTGGAGTCAAGAATTTTTAGAGGTGGAGAGCTATATTTCTGAAAAGGAAAATGAGATAGGATTATGGAGACTCTTGAGTGCCAGACCAAATTCAAACTTTGTAATATAATGTGAGAGCACGGGAATACAATGACATCAGTTGACTTTAGGAAGAGTGACTAATGTGTGGGAGAAGAAGGGGAACCTGGAGGCAAGGGATATAGCTATTTGTCTGCTGGTGTTGGCCGACCAACCTCTGGACCACTGAATTAGATGGTGGTCATGGAATAATGGGAGAGAAGCCGAGACTGCATGAATGTGGTTGAAAGTGGGAAAGAGAGGAATCAGTGATAACTGTTTCTGAGGATACCATGAACTGGCTCTTTTTAAGTATCATAGAAATGAAAGTTGCAGTGCATTTTAACCATGAGTTGACACATTCACTGGCTCTTAGGGGTAGAAGTGAGATCAAGTAACTTTGGTCAATTCTTCTGTTTTCAGTGAAGTTTGCATATCCCTATTTTATAGACATGGTCATTCAAAATCAAGGAGACTGAGGAGTCACACTGGCAGCAACTAGTTGTCTGGGCTCTGAAAGCATGGCCCTAGGCCCTGTCACATTGCCTGTCCTCAGAAGAGGTGTTATTATAGGTGGGAGCAGAGATCTTTGGATGATATTTTAAATGTGTGAATATCAGTATCTGGAATTTTATTGCAATAACTTAAAATATAAAATGAAAATTTCAGCATGCTCAGCTTCATATTTCCAGTTGAATCCAATGCTTTTGCATATCCAAAGGATTTGAGGACAGTTTTCTATTTCAAAAAAAATATTTTCTTATCAATTTCATGAAAACTTAGTATAGCGATGTCTGTCTATCTATCCCCCTCCCTAAAAAATATCCTGATCATTTTTGAGTAAATTGTTTCTGAGAAGTGTAAAGCAGCTCAATCTTGTTTATGAAAAGAATGTGAGAGAAGTTCTGAATTTCTCCAAGAGGTCTGTACAACACTGTAGTAATATTACAAACTCAATATCCTGTGTTAGCAACACTTATTGAACTCGTCACATTTTAGTTTTATGGGAGAGCAATGAATGTAAAAGGCACATAAAACCCACAGCCAAATGGTTGACATCTGACCTTTAATCATCTCCTAGACTCTCCCTTAGTAACATACCGCCTCCTCTTCTCTCCATACACAGTGGGTATATTAACTGCTTCTTAACTTACTAAGCATCATGGTGTTGTTTAAAAAAAGAAATCACTGACTTTCTTGATCCTAGGGGCCTTCTGCACCCTTACCCCTCCTTTTTTTTTTTTTTTTTACCACTTATTTTCTGATGTTTGGCCCTTCAAATTGCCACTTCCTTTGTGATTAAAATTAAGATTTGGAACCTCAAGCAAAGGTGTTAAAAATAACATACTGAACACTCACAAGATCAAGAAAAAACTAAGTAGTTTGTTTTGACTTTTGAAACTCTATCACCAATAATATAGTTCTTAATTTTTACTAATATATGAATAATCATATAACTTGAAATTAAAAAGTATATATATATATGTAGCAGAAAATTAAAGAATTCAAGATGGAATTTGTAGGAAGGGACCTCAGAAGAGGCCTGTTCATCCATCACTTGCCAGGGATGAAGGTTGAGAAGTTTGGAGGATGTGACTAATGTCACATGTCTACTTATGGTTGAACTGGGACCAGAATACTCTTGAGTCCAAAACTGCTCCCGTACAACTTTGCCCTCAGACATGACATCTCTGTCAGATAGACAATGCTGTACCTTAAATATACAAAGATTGAACAGGAATGCCACACTCTTCAGAGTAAACCTGGAACTAGATTCCATCTTTGGAGCAAATCTCTTGTTCGCTGTCTCAGTTTCATGAACTTGCATGAAGTATGGCTCCCAGACACTCCCACCTGCCTTAGTTTTGCCTTCATGGGATGAGTAGGGGTATAAAAAGTCTGGAAACCTGACCCACCTCAGTCCATAAAAAGGCTTTTGTCTGGGAACCTAACCACAAGTGATTCACTAATAGGCGATTGAAAGATTGTTTTTTTTTTTGGTCAGGAACTCTCCTTTTCCCCCTTTTATAGAAATGAACAATTTGAAACACAACTAAAGTATAAGATGGTATAAATTCCCACTTCAAAATAGTTCTGCTAGACATAAAGATATTTATTTCTTATGACAAAACATTTGTTAGTTCTTCCATAAGTATCCCCTTAATTAAATATACCATTTGTTTTGTCAAAAGTGCAGTACAAAAAGTTCTTTACAAAATATTTTTGTGCATCCGAAAATAGTTCTGTTAGTTAAAAATATTTTTTAAAATTCTAATTCTGTGTTTTTAGTAGATGAATTAATTATACGCTTCAGGTCAGACAGCATTGTGATTTCATTTATTGATGTTTAAAAGAAATTAGTAACTCAACTTTGGATTTTTAACACTTATTCTTTAATGCTTACTAAAGATAAGTACTAACATTTTTTAAAAAGTGCTTACTTATGTATGCATTGCATTGCATTTCACTTCTATAGTATTCTTCCCAAGGATCATATGTTATGTTTGACCTTTTAATAACTGACTTCAATTCAAATAAGAAAAAGTAATAGCATTAAACGACATTCAACATTTATTAATATAGCATTTAAATTCAAGGAAAATGCCAGACTGCAACATTCTGACAATGAAAATTTATCCTAATCAATCTTTGTCTTTACTCTTTGTAAGAAAAGCAAGAAACTGGGAACACTTTCTATGTTAATCTGAATCACGGCAAGTACCACCCACTTGTGAAGTTAAAAGTCTTTTCATCATATTTACTTTGTATTTAAAAAATAGGTATAGGTTCTCTCCAATTGCCTCTCCAAGTTGTGGTGTGAAAGAATCAACAGACAAAAACATGAATCTTCACTAAGGGCTTGAAATCCTCAGGATGATCCCATTCAGAGGGAAATATAAGATAGGTTATATTTAGTGGTGGTGGTAGTATTTATAACTGCCTCAAAATCACTCAGAATCCCCACAAACATTTCAATATTAATTTTCAACTCTCTTTATAATTGCTTATATGCCTTTAAGACCCTACCTCACTTGGTAAAAACAAGACTTAAGCCCTCAACCTTCTGAAAGCAGCCTGGGCAAGTGATTCAGATGAAGGTCTTGATTAACACACTCTCTCTCCAGGTCTGCTCTAACAAATCAAGCATTTCCTGGAAACCCGCCCACAGATTGTGGGACTATTTTTAGTAGCTCACCTCCTGGTAAAGGCAGCTATTAGATATCCTGCCTCTTTCAGGTGCAGTAAAATAGAACATAAAAGAGTGTAATTGAATGATTACAGCTCAGGACTGTAACCAGGAGCCTAGGGTCTCTCTCCTGCTGGGCACTCAGGGACGTGTGCCCCAACGCCGGGTGAAGCCTACACAAGGCCCCGCCTGTGCCCTGCAGAAGCGATACCACCTCAAAAAAGGCACTGCTGGGCTTGTTCTCTGTTCCCACACATAGAGTGTTGAAGAAGGGAAGGGGAATTAGTTTCTTTAGAGAGATCCTGTGCATTCCTGTAATTATCTTAATAGTCTCAGGAGGTAGATGGGTAGCATCATTCTCTTTGTACCATGAGCAGCGCTTATCCATCAGTGGAGTTTGTGTATCCCTGAAGGACACATGGCTAACACACAGCAAAGCTGGATTTAAGCCCAATCCATGCTATTCCTCTCTACTTTTCCAGAGGAAACTGACAAACAAGCCCTAGAACAAGGTGGTTGAATCATTTATTGTCCAAAGCAGAACGGGAGGCGACATAGGAAACATTTTCCCTTGAAAAGCCTCATCGTCTAGGAGGAAAAGGAAGGTGGGACTTCCAGGGAAATACGTAGCTGAGTAGGAGGTAGAAAGTGTCCAAACATTTACGCAGAATTGATGCTGACCACTTCTGTCTCCCCCGACTGTGGACTAGTTTGGACTTTGGTGACTGGAGCAGAGAGCTGTGATGGAAAATGAACTTTCAAGGGCTCTTTATCTCATTAAGCAATGTTTCTTCTGCCTCTCCTCATACTCTAAATGTTTTGTTTATTTTAGGGGAGAATTTTTTTTTTTTTTAATTCAAGCTGAAAAAATTTGGCTTGCAAACCTTTGCATGTTTATGAAGGGCAAAGACTATATACATTTTGAATCCCTGTAGCCTCTATGACATAAAAATAGTTAACCAAGTATGAGGTGATCTCCCCAGTCACAGTGCATGGAAAGCATTGTGAATACCCAGTAACTAGCCAACATTAGCAGTTAGTAGCAATTAAGGCGTGGTGGTGTGAAGTTAAGGTTTTGAGCATTTGGAATCAGTCTGGTGGTGGTATTCATAGGCCTTCAGATCTCTGAGGAGAAGGAACAGGTACTTTGTGGTGACTTCCTGGGGTGGAATCATTTTAGAAGCAAAGCTTTGTTGAACGTTTTGCACAGAGTTTTTTGTTTGTTTTTACATTAGTTTGTGTGTTGTTGCAATTGCTTCACCCATGCAGAAGACACCCTTTTATTTAAACCATGAAATCTGACTGTAGTTCTGAAAGTGATTGAAAATCATCTGCTAGCAGAAAAGTATTCTCAACAAAATTGATGCTTATTTTTTTTGTTTTGGCCAGAGCCCTTTTCAGGATCTGAAGTGTGCACTGTGTATGATAAGGCAGCAGTTAATGGAAGCCTATGCTTTAAAAGGAGACATTTAGAGATGACAGAACTGGAAGGAATCAAGAAAATGTACCAGTCTAGGATCAAAGAAAAATGGATATTCACTTATTAATGACTGTTGAGGGCATCAGTGTTGTTGGGGTCTAGATCACTCGACATGGGCTGCGTTATGCCATGGTGCCCAAATATTTGAGAATCTCGGTGCCTTGAACAGGAAAACTTGACTGATTAGTCATATTGCCCATTATGATTGACTGGGCGTTACTCTGCAGAATCTTAGTCATTCCAGGCAGAGAAGCCTCTACCTGGAAACACGCTAGTGACCACAGCTGAGGGGAAAAGTGTGGTTCTGCGTAGGAGTGACCACGTTGCTTCTGGTTGCTATTGACTTTTGTAAATCACACGCCAAGCCTCATTTCCAAGGAGCAGGGAAGCATAACCCTTTCCCAGGGAGGGAAAGCAGGCCTCAGTAACTGGTGATACAATCTATCACAGAGTCCAGTAAATAACTGATGCTTACAGAGTTAAGTAGTCTGAGTAATGAAGAAGTTAAATGAATCCCCATACACTTCATTCAACAAATATTTATTAGATTCTTTAAATATTAGGCAGTGTACTGAGTACTATTTTATAAGGCAGGTAGATGATAATATGTGTTCATCAAGTATTTGCACTTAAAGGAATACATTTTATCTATCTGAGAAGAAAGTTTGTGTGGGTTAGCTCATTTCCCTGAGACAAAGCAAGGGCACAATATGAACTGTTTTAGTTCTGTAGTGAGGCATTGCAGCTTACTATAGGTTATAAAAATCCAAGTTGCTTATAAAAACTTAAGGTTATGATGTCACAGTTTCTGTAGGTCAGTGTCTTAACACGGTGTGACTGGCTTCTCCACCCAGGGTCCCACCAGGCTGAATCAAGGTGTCAGCTGAGGTTCTCATCTGGCGATTGGGGTCCTCGTTGTGGTTGGCAGAAGCCATTTCCAGTGGTTGTAGAATTCGGGTTCTGGTTTTCCTGCTGGTCATTGGCTGGGAGCCCCTTTCAGTCCTAGGGGCCACCCCGGGCTCCCTGCCCTGTGGCCTCCACAGGCCATTCACACTTGTTTACTTTCTGCCAGACCAGCTGAGGTGTGTATCCCTGACTTCTTCTGGTTTGACCAGCTGGAGAAAAGGTTCTGCTTTTAAAGTGCTTGTGTGACTCGTTCAGATCCACATAGGTAACCTCTCTATTTTAAGGACAGCTGATTTGGGATCTTAATTACATCTGCAGAAACCCTTCACTAGATGAGTATTTGATTGAATTATTGGGATCTATGTTATGTGAACACTAAAATCTGGGCAGTAGGGGGCCTCCCAGAGTTCTGCCTAATACCTGGTCCCACCGCAGGGATGCGGGGGTTAGTATGACTTGCATAGTGTCATGTGGTTCTCCTGAGTAAGAACTAGACTTGTTTAGAACTGAGTAAGAACTGAGTTCTCCTGAGTTGCATAGTGTCATGTGGTTCTCCTGAGTAAGAACTAGACTCAATTAGGTATCTAATTGAGGGCATTTTGTGATTAGTAAAAGCCTGGCTCTGCTTCTGATGTGGTTTCTCTAAGAGTTGCACTGAACATAATCCCTTAAATGCTAAGAGGGTTAGCATCTGAAGAGGGTAGCAACTGAAGTAGTCAAGAGTTCTGGCAGGAAATAGACAGTGTTCTCTAACTTGGTAATTGGGGAAAGTTTAATAAAAAAAAGGCTTCCCCCGCCCCCATTCTTCCTTCCTTCCCTCTCTCTGAGCTGTAGGCAGAGTTTAGGATTCAACAAGCTACAGTGCAGTACCTCTCCTGCGCCAGAAGGGAGAAGGAGGAGGTGTGGGGCCAGGAATCTGGAGTGGTGAGACAGGTGGAGAGGGACACCTAACTGGAACTGTGGCATTTCATGGAAAGATCCAACCAATCTATGGAAATTGAGCAGCGTCTTGGTGGGGAGTAAGTAGCTTGATTACATTCCCCTCCCACCCTCTTATATTTAGCCAAGAGGGCAAAAGAGGCTGTTGGTTCAGTCCTCAGAGGTCAGCCTCCTGGGGCAAGAACATGGTGGAGAAAGGAGCAGATCTAGAAGGACGAACAAGAAATATGCAGCCCGGTTACCAAAGACATGTTTCTTGGCTGTGGTCAGGGTCACGGGCTCTGTTGTGACTTGCCGCTGTAGTGTTTCTTCATCTGTGCTTCATAGAGCGTTTTGATGAGCTTGATTATAACTCACATCCCATTAAACTCACTCATCCGTATGTATGGTTGTCTTTCTGCTGTTTTGAACTTACTGAGTGCAAGGGTCATATCATATTCATCTTTATACCTACAGTACCTGTGTGCTTGGCTCAGAGGAGGAGATTAACAAATGCTTGTGGAATTATAATTATATGAAACCAATGGTAAATTATTATCAAAGACCTATAAATCGATTTGGTGTTAGAGGTCTAAACAAATATACATGGTTCCAATTGCTCTCTAAGATATTCTAGTCTATGTGAGCTGAGGGAGAAGGGGCACTTATCATTGTTGCAACAAGTCTTACCCTATGACAAGTTGATGTTCCACTTCATTCTCTATTTAAAGGTCAGTAATTCCAGGCTGTCCTACATACTCCATTCAGTAAGTATTAAAATCGATCAACACAGAAGGACAAGTTAAGGTAGGGTAGATGAGACAGCTTGGAGCTACTTGTAATCCAACTGCAGTTGGCTGTCTAGCTCTTGATGGCCTTAGAATGAGAGGGTTGGATGTTCTGTCTTCCTGCCGTTGTCACATGTGATTCTAGCTGCCAGCAGGGAGGGGTGTATGCTTAGTCTATGGAAAAACTGTTTTCTCCTGCTTTGCTTTTTTTTTTTTACATTTTTTCAAAGCAAAGCACTAGGTAAAGATAAATGTGGTCAGCTTGATTTATGATCATTGTTTTGATTCCTATAGAATCACATGCTGAAGAATCTCAGGGACTGACAGTCTGGAGAAAAATGTAAATGTCATAATTTTGTTAATTGTTTTAGCATGTGTTTCTTCCACATGTCTAAAAGCAACTGTAATTGAGGATTGTGGTTTCTGGGGCACAGCCAAAATTACAATGTGACTAACAACTGAGGAAAGTATCGTGGGATGTCATGTGCTGTTGGATCTTTTATCTTTTTTTTTTTTTAAATTAACCTTTGCCAAAGTGAGTATTTCCCAGTATTTAAGTATGTTACTGGAGTATGAAAAGAAGAATTGTATAAAAATCTTCTTTTGTGTGAAAATACAAATTGAATTCTTGGATTGGTGTTTATCATCAGATAAAAAATAACATATAAAACTCACTTTTAAATTCTGTGACTATCTATTCCATCTTGGAGTCTCCTATTTCAAAAATTGGATTTGTGGAAAAAAACCCAGCTCTCTCAATTCTTTAAACATTTCAATGATAAGAGTCTTTCTCAAGGAAGCAAATATCAGGAAATTCAAATACAGGTAAGAAACCATAATCTGCCCTCACCTTCTTGCTCCAAAGCATAATAACTCTATTGAGAATCCCTGAAACCGGTGGGTGATCTGACCCTGAGGCTTCATATACAATTTCTTATTTTTATGACAGGAATTTCACAACTTCAAGGCAAAGTTGAAAAGCAGTCTATTTCCCCACTTAAGCCAGTGATCAGGTTGCTGCAGGTACAAAGTAAAGGGCTGAGCTCACATGCTCAGCCAGGAGCTCTCTTGCAAGCTTCCTGGTTTGGGATAGACTGCAAATGCTATAGTGTATTTCCTGGTATTTCAGCCTTCTGTGAATTGCACAGTAACTAGATCTTTGAACAAGGAGCATCTGGTAGCCAGAATCCCACAAAAACTTTCCCATATTTTTCAGAACTGTCTGCTTGTTTGGGGGCTGTTCTCTCATTGTTTTATACTATTCCTTCTGTTTCTCTCCCCACATGTCTGTAATTCACAAATATTTTTGTCACATTTAAAACTGACTCTACATAAGTGACTAAGCTGATTGTTGGTGCGTCCAGCAGGTCATAGGAAGCTGTTGCTGACATAGCCTCTCCATTTTCCTGACTCACTCACCCCCCTCCTTTATCCAGGCTGACTTGCCCCACAGCTGTGTGAGCTGCAGAAGCAAATGGAAAGCCTATCCTGCCGGTGGCTGGAGAAAAGCTTCCAAAGTATCATTTGGAGTAAAATCAGATAGAAAATCAAAGTGCAGAGAGCAGAGGAAGAAAGGACAGCTAAGATGAGCGTTCTAGCTTCTTCATGGAACTGTGTAAGGGCTCTGAAGAGCCTGAATTGTTATGTAAAAATCTGCCAAATGATCATGTACAATGTTTTTTGCTAAAAAGAGTTTACATTATATGCTCAGGGGGTTTGGTTAATATTAAATTTTATAATCAAGAGAGAAGGGAGATTAAAGGGCAGTAAGAAATAATAAAAGTAGGATACATGGAAGGAAACAAGGACAATAGAATAGCCCTTTACTCTTCTCATCAGTTACTTTAGACTTGACCTTGTGAGCTGGCATGTAAGGATACCGTTTATATAGCAAACACACATCTAATTTAGAGATGAGAAAATGAAGGTATAGAGATGTTAGCGATGTGTGTGCAAGGTCAGTCACTTAGCTAATAAGTATCAACCATAGGCTCTGGGGGCTGCTCTTAATCACTAGTTTATACCAAGAGGCTTTCTCTTTTTTCTCTTGATATGTGTTATAGCATTTTTTTTATAATCTGGAGAATAAAGTTATACAACAAACTGTTATTCTGGGTGTTGTAATTATGGGTGATTTAAAATTTTATTCTTACCTGCATTTTATATAAAATTATTTTCTTATTTCTAAGAAATTAAAGTTCAAGATTGTTAATCTCTCATCAACAACGGGCACCAAGACTATGAACAAGAAAGAAGAGTTTGGTATTAATCTATCATAACTACCATCATTATAGTGAAATGTGACTTGTTCATAGTAAGATGCTTAATGAAATCAGTGAATGAAAAACAGCCCCAACAAAGAGTACTTTTAATGTAAATTTATGATACTGGACTAAATAAATACCTTTTATTTCTGTAACATGTACACTGATGCCCCATGACCATGTGTCTTGGTTGTGTCTTCATAGGCACCAAGAAATGGGGACCTGGGCTAGTGATGTGGTAATTTCTGCTTTGAAAAATTTCCAGGTAAAACCCATCTTGGTGGAGATCTTAAGGAGCTGATTCATCCACTACTAATTTGCTACAACAGACTAACACAGGGACTTCTCTGATGGTCCAGTGGTTACAACTTCATCTCCAATGCAGGGGGTGTGGGTTTGATTCCTGGTTGGGGAGGTGAGATCCACATGCCTCATGGCCAAAAATCCAAAACATAAGACAGAAGCAGTGTTGTAAAAAATTTCATAAGGACTTTAAGAATGGTCCACATCAAAAAATCTTAAAAAAAAAAAAAAAAAAAAAAGACCTAGGACAGTTGCCTGAGGAAAATCCGTACTTTTCTATCAATTATCTTAAAAGTGGAGGCAGTTGAACAGTTCTTCTTTGAGGCAGGGGTCCTGGTTAGGCTTCTTTATTTCCACAAAAGGATCTAAAACTCAATAATTGCCTCTTCCCAAATCCTGAAGTGTAGGCTGCTCCTTCAACCCATCCCCTCAGAATGTGGACCTTCTACTCTCCATTCAGACTTTGACTCTCCACAGAGAATGAAATTGGGTTGCCCCCAGCCCCTTTCTCCAAAGCCCTGCTGAGGAAGTGACCCTTCGGAGGGTGGTTTGAAGGTGATTCCCTGGGCCCTCAAATTTCTCTGCATGCATCAGGTCAGACCTCTGAAAAGCAGTACCACTCAGACCACATTGTCTTGACCCCATTCAGAATTATTATTCCCTAAGCTTTCGTGGCATGTCCTCCGTTCTTGTCAATGTATACTATGAAACTATCAGCCACCTGAGTATGTTTCCAGATGTCATCTACTACTTCAGCAGGAGTACACATCCAAAATATTACCTGAAAAATTGTTCAGATTTAGCACTAGGAATTTTTTTTTTCTTTGATGAGGTGAGTTGTTTCTTGCTAACAATAAGAATATTTGTGGAGAAGAAGGATGAGGTTGAGTGTCTCTGGGAGAAGCCAAGATGACTTTCTACTGAAATTCTCACAGAGTTGTCAGTGTTGCAAGTGTGATCAGACTCAGTGAAGTCAATTCACTCTGCTCAAACTTCTAAAAGTCAGAATCCTGATGTGGAATGCCATTGTCCTTCATCTGAGGTCTGCTTTTCCTGCCATCTTTAAGTTTGCTTACAAAACACAAGAAGCAGAACCGAGAGAGATGGACAGTTTTAACAGAAATTCTGTCAGTGCTTAGGGTGCTTAGGGTCTAGTCCTGGTCAATAAAACACTCATTTCTCTGTAATTCAAGGCCAAACTTTTTCTCCTTCCAGGGTGATGCTGGATAATCCTGTACCATCTTCTGTGTCTTTAGCTTTCTCTTGAGTTGGTACAAGAGGAACATCCCCTTTCTAGTCATAGAGTGGTTTTCCCAGGTGAATATATTTCATTAGGATTCCTCTTAATATACCCTACAGCATCATAGATTTGCCTTGTTATGTTAAATTACAGTTTCACCTTAGTTTGAATATTTCAAAGCCTTGTGTGTGTGTATTTATATCTATGTAAATGTAAAATTTATATAAATGTATCTCTCACAGCTGACAGATCACACTGATTGTTGTTAATTTTACTGAGCACACTCAGAGGGCACACTTCTTTCAAAATTGAAGTGTTGAGAAGTGCACATCGGTATTTTCTTCATTATTACCAAAAAGATTATGTAACTCATTTTATCTCCTGTTGCTTCTACTCCAAAAAAAAAAAAAAAAAGACTTACAAAGAATTAAGGTTAGATCATGTAGAAATGTATAAGCCCTTAGAACCCTTGTGATATTTATTGAAGTTTGGCCTTAAATAATCTATTCTCAGTTATATTTACTTTCATCTTCTTATTGTTTTTATTTTTGGAAGTCTATTCACAGTCATCTGTAAACAGAGGTGAGGCAAAGAACATAACAGACAAACAAATGAACAGATCACTTGTTTACCCAGCCCCTCTATTTAGGATGTGGCAGTTTTCTATGTTCTGTTGGGTAAAATCAGAAATCCTCGCTAATATACAAATTTTCCATTGGTGAAATGAGAAATACTATAAACTTTTATAGTAAAATATAATTTAAATATGAAGAAAAATATTAGAAGCCAAATTCTGCTCTTTAAAATGGTCAGTTTATTGAGTATTCTAGTAATTAAATACATTATCTGAGAGTTATCTTTAATTTTAGGCATAAATCATACATATATACATATATATATATATAGAGAGAGAGAGAGAGAGAGAGTGTATATAATGTCAGTAGTATGGGTATGTATTCATATATAATAGAAGTAGACCTTATACTAAGATCTGTTCAGACTTTTTGCAGTCGCTCTAAGCAATCAAGTATCATTGGTGAGAACTGGGAGGGAACTAATCCTCTGAACTTTTATATTCTTGTTTCAATTCTAGACAATGAGAGGTTGAAAACTTTAAGAACAGATGCATACCATGTGCTATATTTTGTGCAAAAGTAGGCAAATAAAAGAGTTACTGTGTGTGTCTACAGAGATAGAAACCGTATACCCCATTTTGTTGCTAATTAGACATGAAAGAAGTTGGCTTTCATATAAACATCAAGTTCTTCTTGTTGCTTCCATCTTCCTCAGTGTCAAGTTTCTGATTATTTCTAAGAGCTTCTTGAAGAAGGCATTAGGAATAGACAATTCATCACGTTACCAGTATTAATCTGTGAAACAGTGATGGGACTGATGATCTAATACAGTTAACAAAAACACCACCATGCATTTTATCTCTCTCTCTTTTTTTTTTTTCCCCATCACAGGAAATGGGGTAGGGACTCTTTTTCCAGTAGTGAAGAACAAAGGCAGTTTGGGGGGTGGGTTGGATTTCATATATTACCCTCCACAAAGTTGTTTTTTAGTTTTCCTAGAAGACTGTAATCAACACACAAAAATGCACAATGGGTATAATAGTTGAGCAAATTTATGTCTTTAATTATACATTTCAATACAGTTTACTTTTAGGAATAGTTTTGTGAATACTATAAATAAATCATAAATGGAAGAATTATAATAAGAATGAAAAGAACTTTGAAAAAAAATTTTGGCATGATCCAGCTGTTGTGAAAAAGGAATGGATCCAATTAAAAAATGATGGCAGGTCTCATCTTGATATCCTATTCCTTTTTTAAAAAAATTATAATTAATTCATAATGTGTTACTTTCAAGTATACAGCAAAATAATTGTTATGCATATATATTTTCAGATTCTTTTACATTATAGATTATTATAAGATATTGAGTATAGTTCCCTGTGCTGTAGAGTAGGTCCTTGTAGTTTACCTATTTTATATATGTGTGTGTGAGTAGCTCAGTTGTGTCTGACTCTTTGTGACCCCATGAACTGTAGCCTGCCAGGCTCCTCTGTCCATGGAATTCTCCAGACAAGAACACTGGGGTGGGTTGCCATTCCCTTCTCCAGGGGATCTTCCCAACCCTGGGTCTCTTGCATTGCCAGCAGATTCTTTACCATCTGAGCCACCAGGGTGATACGCTTATATAGAGTAGTGCATATGTGTTAATCCAAAATTCCTTATTTATCTCTCCTCACACCAATTCCCTTTGGCAACTGAAAGTTTGTTTCTGTCTGTGAGTCTATTCTGTTTTTAAAATAAGTTCACTTGTATCATTTTTTTATATTCCACATATAAATGATAGATATGATATTTATCTTTTCTGACTTCACTTATACTTCACTTAATATGCTAATCTCTAGGTCCATCCATGTTGCTGCAAATGGCATTATTTCATTCTTATGACTAATATTTTATACACACACACACACATATGTATATGTATTTATACACCACATCTTCCATTCATCTGTTGATTGACATTTAGGTCCATTTATATCAGTGAGTAGCAGAGTATGTTGATCCAGTGTCTAGAGATGATGCCTGACCCATTTTCCTGAAAAATTCAACCCATAATTTGACAATTAATAGACCAATATTATCAATGAAGAACATTTCTTTCTTTCCTCATAGCTAAGACTAGTGGTTATAGCCATATAGAGGATATTCAGGGCTGATGACGATCTTTAGAAATTTGGGGCCCATTCATGTCCTTTGTGCTTTCCCCACTGACAAAGTACATACTTTTACATCTGACCAATAAGAGAAGCCTTTTGGAGGAAAAGAATGACAGAGTGTGGGGACACTGGGAAAAAAGAGGGCTATGTGTGGACAGCATGACCAAAGTTAACCATCTCTAAAATCAGATAGGTATTCCAGCTCTGCCAGTCCTAAACTGTGTGATTTCAAAAAGACTTTTTAAAGTGATGTTTTTTCCCCTAACTAAGCTTCAGACATTTTGAAAATCAGAAAGAGATATTTCTTTCTTCTGAGTCATTGACCAACTACTCCCAACTGATTCAGCATGCAGAATGTGCTTGCTGTTTACTTGATCTGCTGCAGAAAAGCTTCCCTGGAAGGCTAGTGCCTTAACTGAAACTGGTCAGGAAACTATCACTAATCAAAGGAACCCAAGAAGTTATTACCACACTGTCATCATCCATGCATTAAAGAGTCTCTTAGCAATTGCTAAGGCATCTGTCTTTCCAGATTCAACACAAGCCACTCTGGCACTGGAAGAAATAGGAAACACCTGGATAACCAAGAGGGCATGGACAAGTGCAAGTACCTATCTCCCTAAGACAGAGCCATTTGTATATTACTTTAGATAACTTTAGATAGCCATAATTACATAACCAATAGTTTGTGGTCATCACCACTTATGAGAAAGCAACAGTTCATTAAGGACTCAAGCAAACTGCCATATTGACCCAGGGATCAAGATGTGACAAAAAGTATACTTTCCTTACCAAAAAAAGCAATGAAGGATAATTACTTTCAGTTGAAAAAACTGAGTATTTATTATGTTCAAAATACTATGTTAAACCATCAGGGCTTACAGAATTCTGCGAAACAATTCCTCTTTTCACAGCTTAACTGATAGTTGTGAGAGTCCTAAATAATTCTAATTCCAAGTAAAGTGAAAGTAAGCATTACTGACTGGTTAGATGTTCAAAGGGAAGGCTGATCTCTTAGATTACTCTCATGAGTGTGGAGAACCTTGAAGAACTGATGTTTGAATCAGGCCTTGAAAGATAAAATTTGGGAGGAGAAGTGGAAGAGAGAATAAAAGAGTGAACTCATTCTCAGATGGAGGGACCAATGTAAACAAAGGCAGAGGGGCAAGGAAATCTAAGGAATGATGAGGTTAGTTTTCTGAAACAGGAGGCTTATAAGACGGGACCGAAAAAGAAAGCTAAAGAAGTAGATTGTTTTGAGAGTGTAGGGAGCCTTGGATATTAGACTAATGAGTTTGTTATTTAATAAGGAATTGTCTGTAATAGGGAAACATTGAGGGGTTTTAAACTGTGGAAAGATGTGATAGCAACCTGTGTTGTAGTATTTGCAATTCGAGAGAGGTGTATGTCAGTGTTCATCAGCTTTTTCTTCATTATCGCCCCTATAAGGAGCATTTGTAGACATCAGCCTGATATTTCACAGGTTTCCCATACAGTCATGTTCATTGAGAGCTGATCTATTGCATCTTGTTTCCATCAATGGCCAGGATATTCTTTTTTTCTTATCTTTTTTAATTTCCTTTAGTGTGTTTGAGCCTTGAGTAGCTGTTGAGATAGAGCAATCTAACATCATTAGGTACTTGGTGAGTGTCATAGGAATAAAATTGCAAAAATGAGACTTCCCTAGTTTTGAACCCAATGAAGAGCTGTGTAATGTTTGAATCAGATTTTTTTTTAAAGAAGTTACCATTGTTATAAAAACATCATAACAAACAGCAGGTTGCAAGCATATTTAGATCATTCTTACTGAAGAAAATAAACATTTATTGCCAACTGTGTAAGGGCAGATTTGATGACTGATGGAAAAATCACACTGCTTTGTCAGTTCACATAAATAATAATTCATCAAAGGAACATGTGTTGATGAGTGCAGTCTGGTTTGAATTGAAACCACAGTGCATTCTTGGGCAAAAGCTAAAGTACCTGAGCCTCATTAAAAAATCTCCAGCACATTATCTAAGCATATAAACAATCCTTCCTAAGCTATGTAATGAATCTCATCAGAAATGCTCAGGGATGACTAAGGTGGCCTCCATTTACCTGGAGAAAAACATATCTGGGTGCCCAAGAAAGTCTGATGAGTACTTAAGAAATACGATCTGAGTTCACTTTTGCAATAGATGCTCATCAAATTGATCTGGGACTGGATGAGTGTTTACCAGACACTAAGGAAAATAACAAGTATTGGCTGCTCAGCTTTCTCTGATAATCATTGTTCAGTGAAAAAGGATAGAATGTGATGTTTTCTCTGGTGAGCTTTCCACTCTTGGGCCACCCCAATCCAAAGGGCCTCTGTGCTGTCGATGAACTGATGAGATTTGGCAAGCTGGTGTGTGAATCTGGCGGCCAGGTGTCTTGGTGTGGTTGAGACAGGAGCTAACAGATTTGACATGTGGGAATATTGCTCCCAGATGCTCCCCCAAGGGAAAGGACAAGTTTCTTTCAGTGACCTGTCCTTTCAAGACGAGTCCTATGGTGCAGACACTGCAATTAATTAGCTCTGTGAGAGGAAGCGATGCATCATGGGTGCCTTTCTGCCAGAAAAAATAAGCTGTTCCAGAGGGTGCTGCTGATTTCCTAGTAAAATCTAGTGGTCTGTGTCTGGAGGTTGTCCAAGGCAAATCAAATAAAGAAATCTTCAGAAACTGAGGCGATAAGGAAGAAAGAACACAATAAGGATGAGTGGTGCTGATTTTGAACTGAAGAGAAACCTAACAGGCAAAGCCATGTCACAGACAGTCATGGCCCTTGCTGCCAAAGTCTGCGGAAAAATACAACCAGAGTTTGATGCCCCTGATGTCAGTGCTCTGATGTCCAGAGCCCCATAGCCTGTCAGTTCTCAAATACTATTGTATCACTTGGAAACAAATATCTGTCTGACAGTATTTTGACATTTGTATGTTTAAGAGACTTTATTACTCTATGAATTGCATTAGCCAAGCTTTTTTCAGCTTGTCATTCAGCAGAGTTCTCAGCGTTCTTCCTATCTTTCAAACTCTAGAATGAAACGCCTACCTTGTCAACAGCTTTCATGATTCCGGATTACACATCCTGAAAAATGAAACCATCTCTATGCAGAACTGGATTGACAACATCTGAATCCATGTTGGTAATGAAAAAAGGCAAAGTTGGTTGCCTACTTTGGTTAGGCAAAGTAACACATATATTGGGCAAGCATGGGTTATGTTGCCCAGATTTCAGGGAAACGAGCCCAAGTCATGACTCTCTCATCCCCTAAGGGTCTCTGTCCTATACCCAGTATCTAAGAGGAAAGTTTGACTGGGCCTTTCTTGGAATATAAATGTATTTTATTCATTCATTCTATTACATGAAATTATTATTGTTTACTTCCCCAAAATTAAATAGATTTCTGTGTTTCTATTTCTCATTGTTCATTTCTAGCCGTCTATATCATCTCTTGGGGCTTCCCAGGTAGCTTGGTGGTAAAGAATTACCTGCCAAAGCAGGGGACAGGGGTTCAATCCCTGGATTGGGAAGATCCCCTGGAGGAGAAAATGGCAAGCCAGTGTTCTTGCCTGGAGAATTCCATGGACAGAGCCTGGTGGGCTACAGTCATAGGGTTGCAAAAGAGTTGGAAATGACTGAGCAACTGAGCCTGCACGCATGCATCATCTCTTTATTACTCTGAAGAGCAGTAAAGAAGTAACTCTGTTGTGTGAAAAATATGTCCTATTGCAGGTTCTGGTTAGGGTCATCTGGGACAATTCTGATAATATTTCAAATATTCCATACTCCTCATTTGAAGTTACATAAACTTTCCTTTTTATTAGATTTCAAAGAGAAAAAAGAAAAAGTAATGTGTTTAACTCCTGGGATTTAAAAACCTGTAATTAATTTGAACCAAGCTGTATTACTTTTTGCAAGGCTCTCTCTTAAAATTTTTGTTGGTTTATTAAAAAAAAAATCAGAAATACTTTTACAGTTTTCTTTTAGAATAGGATGGATTAACTGGCCTTAGTGCTTCTGTGGGGCTTCCCTGGTAGCTCAGATGGTAAAGAATTTGCTTGCAGTGTGGGAGACCTGGGTTCAGTGCCTGGGTTGGGAAGATCCCCTGGAGAAGAGAATGGCAGTTTGTTTCAGTATTCTTGCCTGGAGAATCCCCATGGATAGAGGAGGCTGGTGGCCTACAGTCCATGGGGTCCCAAAGAGTCAAACATAACTGAGTTACTAAGCACTTCTGTATTATATTAATTTTATATTATACTGCATATGAATTTCCATTCTTTAATTTTGCTTTGAAGCTTGCGTCAGTGATCATTTTATTGTCTTTCAGCTCCGAATCCACCCTTCTCTGCCCTGCTTTGGGAAAAATGAACTGGACCCTGTAAACATTTCTCCTTTGCTGCTGGTGTGATGCTCAACTTTGCCAATAGAGGGCACTAGAGGGATACTACAAGTTGATATGCCAGGTTGATGCTTCCCTCCCGGTTCCAGGCTTCCATTTGTTATTCAGCGAGGAAGTCTAGAAGTTCCAGATACATTCTCAGGGTACACTTTCATCAACCAGGGGCTGCT